>NC_140179.1:40190469-40367969 GCF_963971535.1 Notolepis coatsorum
CTATGGCAACATTGATCCCACCTGTGACAGATGCCACCGTGCCCCTGCTACACATAGTCACATGTTTTGGTCCTGCCCTTCCCTGCATAACTTTTGGTCTGAAATATTTGAAACTATCTCAAATAGTATTGAGATCCCAATCAGCCCGACTGCCATAACTGCTTGCTTTGGTGTCTCTAGCTCCCCTACTACTCTGTCTCTGCCACGATATAAAGCTGACCTGGTAGCATTTGTTACTCTCCTGGCTAGATGTTTCATTTTACTGCATTGGAAGTCACCCACTCCTCCATCTCACTCTGTGGCTCAGGGATATTTTGCACTTCCTTAAGATGGAGAAAATAAGGTGTGTCATAAGGGGTTCTACAGCTAGATTTTATAAAACATGGGGTAGTTTCTTTACCTATGTTGGGGAACAAGGTTCAATCGACCCCCCATAAATAATGCTCACTCCTAGCCTAGCACAGTCCAGTCGATTGACCTATCTACATGTGCAAATGTAACCGATGTCTACCTTCTTATTTATTAAAAAAAAAAAAAAAATGTGTTCCATTCCTCTATTCCTGCTGTACAGTGCTTGTCCTGAGTGTACATATCTGTTTAATTGACTGTATGTCCGAAACAACATCTATATTTATTTTGTGGTGTATTCTCTTTAGTCTATATATTCAACAGACCTATACTTTGACTACTTATACGTAGCCATGTGCAATATGTATATTATTTACATTCAACAGACCTATATTCTGTTTATTTATACCGGTACATAGCTTTGTGCAATAGGTATATTGTTTATCCAACAGACCTATATTTTGACTAACTATATGTAGCTTTGTGCAATATGTATATTGTCTACATTCAACAGACCTATATTTTGACTACTTATATGTAGATATGTGCAATACGTCTGGCATATATGTGTACAATTTGACCTTGTGCTCATCTCATATTGCAACGAAAAAACTTCAATAAGCAAAGTTTTGGGAAAAAAGATTATTTGAAATATGGCCTGTGTAGACTAAACTATGCACATAATTATGTCAGTCTACAAGGTCCGGATTCTACATGGTCCGGCAATGTAGATCTTGTAGACTCCACTACAGACCAATTATCAGTGAATGTTCATGCATTTTTAAGAAGGGCTACTTCCACATCTTAGCCATATCGCAAAGCCCCTAGCTTAGTGGTGCCCAACCAGTCGATCGCGATCGACAGGTAGATCGCGGGCTGGTTTCAAGTAGATCTCGATTAATAAAATTAGATACATTTTTTTTTAAATCAACTCTGCCTCTCCTTGTTAACTACAACAAGCAATGCTGTTTGTTATTTAAGATGAGGTCGGACTCGGCACTGACAGATTTGTGTTCATTATGCTGCTTTTATAAAGCCTCAAATGACGGCTTACAATATACAATTTTGGCTGGTAGCTCTCGGCTAGGTGGTAAATTAAAAAGTAGATCTTGGTTCAAAAAAGGTTGGGGACCCCTGCCCTAGCTGATTGGATCCAGACTAGTATTATGATAGGCAAACAGATCATAATGAGAGGCTGGAAGGCACCAGAAGGCCCGTCATTCCGAGAGTGGAGTGGAGAACTGGGTAGGGTAGCTGCCTATGAGAAAATATCTTTTAGTTTAGGAGAGAAAGGAGAAAAATATATTAGCAAATGGGGGAAATATCTGCAATTTCACTCACTATAAAAGGAGGGGGGGCACACTTGCCTAAGACAGCGACGTGGCACAGGAGTATATAATACCTGACAAATGCACCATGTTTATGTCGACAAGATTGGCTCTATGTTTTAATGTACCGGTAGTTTTTATTTTTTTCCGTTTAGTGTTGTTTTCTTTTTGTTTTGGCATTACTTCCCATTTTATTTTCCGGTTTAGTCTAGTTTATCAATTAATTAAATTTTTTGTAGAATTTTTCGTTTGTTTAGTCTTACTTATTCTTATGTCTTTTTATTGTTAATTTTTTTTTCTGTCTTCCCCCCCATATGGGGGTTATCATTGTAACCTAGAAGTTAGTGGTCTAGGTGTCTGTGTTGTCCTTCAGGACTGACTCATGTTGATGCAAAATATGTCATTCATTGTATTGTCCTGAAGTACTGTGTGCAAAAAGAAAAAATACTCAATAAAGTATAAGTCATAAAAAAGAAGGGCTACTTCCACAAAAAAACAAAGAACTCACCAAAACATCTCAGTAGCACCGTATCTAAATGTTCTATTTCATATATGGAGATTCATATTTATTTATGTATTGCATGCATTTCTACATTTTATTTCCTATTTTGTTTATTCATCCCAGTATCTTTCTTTCTTATGTGTGGAATTCTACAAGGCATGTAGGTGTATATGTGTTTGAGGATGATATCCTTCAAACAGGCAATAGTGATGATATAATTTGGGCAGTGCTGAGCTGGGTTACTTTCCTCCAGTGTATTTGTCCCCCGGCCCCACCCAATGGCCCCATGCCCCCCCCCCCCACACACACACACACACACACACACATCGAAGTAAAAAATAAAATAACAAATTCGAAGCTTGTGCCATCGAACGAAGCTTCGAAGCGTTGAAGTATTTAAGACAGCCCTAGACACAAGTATCTTGTGTTTTCTAAGTGGAGATACACAGTATTCAGATCAACAACCTACCATAAGCTGGCCTGAGGAAATACAATACAATAGATAACAGCAATACATAATTAGTTACCCAGTTTTATAATAAATAATACATTATTTTAAAAAAAAAAACTTTTTTTTCCTTCTGTCTATTCAATCTGTTTAAACCAATGGGGGTTTTCTTCACAGTTGCAGTTAAAGATTAGGCTACACTAATATTATAATATTATACTATAAGATAAAGAAAGTTGATTTAATAAAAGAAAAAGACTAATTTAATCAGATTAATCACTTTATTCAAATTGAGGATTTAGTTTAAAAAATATATAATAATAATTTTTCATTTTTTTATGAAATGTTTTTTTATAGACATTCGAAGCTTCGTTCGAATACGGCAATAGAA
The DNA here is from genome assembly GCF_963971535.1 of Notolepis coatsorum. NCBI lineage: Eukaryota > Metazoa > Chordata > Actinopteri > Aulopiformes > Paralepididae > Notolepis > Notolepis coatsorum. The sequence goes on from NC_140179.1 coordinate 40,193,487, forward strand.
GCTTCAAATGTAAAAAAAATGACATTCGGTACAGCCCTATTAAAAATAGGAACCTTGGTTTCCCTCGGCTGAAGGAGGAAGACACGTTGAATGAAAACAGTTTAAACCTGGTTAGACTTGGCTTGACAGCACAGTGTGGACTGACTGACTGACTGACTTCAGTGCAGCTAACCAGAAAGAAGAGACAGCTCAATAAATAATTGAGTGCGTTTCCAGCGTTGGTTTGCTGCTACGTGAGCCGTCTGTCTGATGGACCCTGTGATAAAAACTCAATCTGATATCAGTGTCCAAAGAAACAAATGACCAGCAACAAGAGGCCAAGAACTGGACACATGATCTGAGACGCTATTGGCTAGAAGGCTGTTCTACTGGTGATCACACAGTCACCACAATGAGCCTTTGCTCAGATGTGATGATGTGACTAAAGTTGGAACAGTGATTATTTTATAATATCACATGTAACCCTCGTGATATCAGTGAGAATATCACACTGCTGTCCTCTACTGCTGTCCTCCACTGAAGACATTCTTAGTTGACTAATGGTAATCATCATCAAGACATCATCATCATCTTCGTTTTATGTCCCTATTTTCCCACTACAGTGAGGTTGGATGGACGATGACACCACGCGACTGGGCACGGTTTTGTGCCATGTCTTCATGTATCTCCAGATCCCTCATATCATTCTCCACACATCCCCTCCATGTCTGCTTCCCTCTCGGCCTCCGCCCATCCACATTCATCTCCTCCACCCCTCTCAACATCCCCCCCTCCTCCGATCTCCTCACATGTCCAAACCACCTGAGACGTCCATATCTCACCTTGAAATCAATTTCCCTGACACCACAGATCTCATCCACCTCGGTCTCATCCACCACCACTGGTCTTCCCATCCTGCCATCTGACTCCCGCCACATACCTCAACATCTTCCGATCACAGCTTCTTAACACCACCATATCACCCTCTTTGTCATTGCCCACGTTTCTGACCCATACAGGAGAACTGATCTCACACATGCTTCATATATCCCTCCTCTGATCTTTACATCTATGTTTCGATTCAACAGAGTAGCCTACTAATTTCCCGCCACTTCCTCCACCACTCTCGCCCTCACCACTCCCGCCTCACAGTCCAACACATCTCCCAGATAGCGAAACTGTGATGCATCTACACATCACAACAAGCCTGCTTCTCTAATCGTTAGGCCACAGCTGTCCCTGTAACCTTCTTCCTTTGTAAAGATACATCATAGTAGGACTGTGCCATGGTAGGACTAACAATAATATTGTAACATGTAATCCCGTCACAGGAGACGTATAATAGTCTCAGGAAACACATAACAGCCACAGGAGACACATAACAACCACAGGGGACACATAACATTCACAGGAGACACATAACAGTCACAGGAGACACACACCAGTCTCTGCGCCGCCCCCATGCCTCAAATAGATCCGCCATCAGCTCTATTTTCAATCTTTCAAAATGTTCAGTTGCTATTGCATGCACTTATCTGTGTTTCATTACACATATGAGTGCATGCTTACCAACTGTTTTGCCTGTTTTATTGCAACACTGCTATCACCGACATCCAAGAAGGGTGATCCCCCCTTGAACGGCCCTTCTAAGGTTTCTCTTAGAAGGGTAACCCGGGTAACTACCGCCCTGTTTCTATCCTTACATCCATCTCGAAAGTCATGGAAAAAATAGTATACGAACAGATCGAAAAGTACCTCGCGGAAAAAAATCTAATCTACGAATTCCAATCTGGCTTCAGAACATCCCACTCCACTGACACATGCCTTCTCTACTTGAACGACCACATCAAACAAGAGGTGGACGCGGGCAAATACTGCGGCATGGTCATGCTGGACCTACAAAAGGCCTTCGACACTGTCAATCACACCATTCTGATTGACAAGCTAAAAGCAATTGGTTTTGATAGTTTATCAGTGAGCTGGATACAATCCTACCTGGAGGGGAGGGAACAGATGGTGGAAGTAAACGGTACCCTATCCCCCCCCCTCACAGTGAGCTGTGGTGTTCCACAAGGAAGCATACTAGGACCGCTACTATTCCTAATTTATGCAAATGACATGTCGTCAGCTTGTGACTGCAACTTGTTCCTGTTTGCGGACGACTCAGCCCTGCTGGTCTCTGACAAGAACAAGTTACAGGTTGAAAAAGCCCTCAGCTCGGAACTAGGCAAAATCTGCATATGGCTCGCCGACAACAAACTATCATTACACATGGGCAAAACAGAGTCCATTCTCTTCGGTTCAAATAACAAACTCAGCAAGACCGACGGCTTCTCGGTTACAGTGGGTGACAATATTATCACAAGGAAAGATGAAATTACCTACCTGGGTTCCATCCTAGAGGCTAATCTTTCCTGTGACAAAATGGCATCCAATGTAATAAAAAAAGTCAACCAACGAACGCGATTCTTGTACCGGATCTCCTCTCTGGTAAACAAGAATACCCTGAAGACTCTAGCAGGAGCACTCATTCAAGGGTACTACGACTATGCTTGCACCTCATGGTACCAAAGCACCTCAAAGGCAATAAAAAACAAATTACAAACATCTCAAAACAAGCTAGTCAGACTACTACTTGACCTGACTCCTAGAACCCACCTCACCCCTGCCCACTTTGACAACCTAGGATGGCTTAGAGTAGACGACAGAGTACAGCAACTTGCAATGGGCCTGGTCTACAAGATACACTACGCGACCAAGGTACCCATGTACATGTCAAAATACTTCCCAAAGGTCAGTGAATACCACGATCACAACACCAGAGGGAGCTCCACAAATCATGTAAAACCCAGATTCGGCTCAAACAAGGGACTAAACACGTTTCGCAATTATGCCACATCAATGTGGAACGCCCTGCCTAAAGCTGTAAAGGAATGTGAATCACTACCCACCTTCAAAAACACTCTCAAAAAACACCTACGTGAGACTGCAATTCGAAACTGGCCCCTACAAATGTCCTAACCTAGTTGTACAGTAAATGACCAAGTAAGGCTTTGTCAATATTCCAATGTACAGTGTAAAATGTGTGTGTGTCCCCTACCCAACCCCCCCCCCCCCCCCCCCCACCTCCAATGTACAGCCCTCACCCAACCCCACCAACCTCCTCCAATGTACAGTTTCTACGCCAAATGTATATACACTCCTTTTCTGGACACTTTTGTATCACAAACAGTACTGTATTTGCAAATCTGATATGTCATAAATGTATAGATGTAGCAGTACTGTCTACCTGTATGTCATGTATGTCATATATGTTATGATGAATTGAAAATGGGGGACCCTGGTGTAAACAAGACGAAAGTCTTTCTCTGGTCTGCATCCCCTTAACAATTGTATGTATTGAGATGTACTGTACTGTACCCATTCTGCAATCTGTTAATAAACTTTTCAATCAATCAATCAAAACTCTCCTCCACATTGCCTGTGGTAATTTTTTTTTCCTATTGCTAGGTTTCAGTGAGTTTTTCCTTACCTTCGCTGGGGTGTATGTCTGGGAGTGTTGCATTCATTTATAAAAAAAAAAATCTTTAAATTTTATGGTGTTTTTGTTTTGTTCTTGATTTATTGTGATGTTTCTTCTTGACTTGTTTAACACATTGACGACCAGCATGTAGCGCCGATTTATAGGCCAGAGGACAGAGGTTTGTTTACAAACCGATGTACTTTCTAACAGCTATATATATAATTTATAGTATTGCTATCTGTCCATTCTCATTGTCACTTGAGTGCATAAACCGTGCCTTCATAATGGCTTAAAGAAAATAAAAATCCATCGGTTGGTTGTCATTTTATAGCGCCATGAATATAAGGTTTATCACAGTTTTCGCCTCGGTTTTTTTCTGGGGAGCTAGATAATAGGCTAAAGGCTAGTCACGTTATATCAAACGCCATTTCAGCTGTATATATACGAATGAAATAAAACAAACTGCGTAGCATCCGGACTATTACAGAGCATCTATGGATGAAATGGGGGTGGCAGGGAACGCCGATTACTATTATTGATTAGCAATACAGTGTGCGTTCAATATACCATTTTCACTGATCGATCACGTTACGTTTTAAAACAATGTCCAATCCAGCTGTAATTTGGGGGAATAGTATCCTACCGTCAGGCCATGTGATCGCCGGCAGCATTTCGTCATTAGTCATCGGAATCTGGTAGATCGATATGTCCATTGGCTAATCATAAATCCCATTATTCCAGGCTGAAATATGCGTTCGGTAACGGGATCAAAGATGGAGGGTCTTCGTTTGGAACCGAGGCTCATATGAAACGCCCACAGACAGTGAAAATAATTGTTTTTCAATCGCCCTCAATGATACTGCAGTGGAGCGATGGCGCCCCTAAGCGGATCTGGCCGGTATTGCATGTTTCGAAAATCAAATATGTGGGTAGGTCCTGCAAGTCAATCGCGGACGTTAATAGCGTTATTAATATGGAATAAAACAATAACAACTCGCCACAAGTTAACTCGTGGCTCTGGTCCTCAACGGGGTGGAATCGAAACACGTATATATATGTGGACGGTCCACATAGTGTTAAAGAAGACGTGTCAGGCCCATGGGGACATTAACGTGTGTTGTAAATTTGATTTGATTTGATTAGGAGACACATAACAGTTATAGGAGACACATAACAGTCTCAGGAAGACACATGAATAGGGTTTATTTAGGCAAAGCGGAGACATACAGTAATGTGATCTCACAACATCAGATCTTCATGATTAGATGTTTAGAAATCCCATGGAACTGATGGGTGTAACCAGATAACGTACCGCAGGCAGCCGGTAGCGTTGTGGAACACGTCCGAGTCGGCCAGGAGCTCGTCTTTAGGGTTCTCTCCCTCCGAGATGCCGGAGCAAGGCACCAGGACGCTGCTGGTGAGGACAGGGAGAGCCTGCCTGGAGAGATGCTCCTTCAGCAGGTCGTGGGAGGAGAGGTTCCACAGCACCCCTGGAACACACCGAAAACAGATAATTCTCTTGATTGAAAGGACAAATTTTTTACCCCTGAATTTTAGTTGGTTATTGTTTTTCAACAGATACTTTGTCCTTCAGTTTCCCTAAAGTGGAATGCCGGCATTTTTTATCTTTCCTCATTGCAACCAGCTAGGTCTGTGCCACCATTCATAATATACCGATTTTCTTCCCCAGATAAATGATAATACATATTTTTTCTAAAAGCAGAGATGGTTGAGGTGGTCATAGTGGTACTGTAGTTTTATAATATTGATTATTTTTGTTTCTTTGAATCAAGCATTCAGATAGTTCTGCTCCAGCAGCAGGTGAGATAGTGACAGGGAGAGATGAGAGACAGAGAGATGACCCAGGTGAGACAGAGAGAGATGACCCAGGTGAGACAGAGAGATGACCCAGGTGAGACAGAGAGAGATGACCCAGGTGAGACAGAGAGATGACCCAGGTGAGACAGAGAGAGATGACCCAGGTGAGACAGAGAGAGATGACCCAGGTGAGACAGAGAGATGACCCAGGTGAGACAGAGAGAGATGACCCAGGTGAGACAGAGAGAGATGACCCAGGTGAGACAGAGAGAGAGATGACCCAGGTGAGACAGGGAGAGATGACCCAGGTGAGACAGAGAGAGAGATGACCCAGGTGAGACAGGGAGAGATGACCCAGGTGAGACAGAGAGAGATGACCCAGGTGAGACAGAGAGATGACCCAGGTGAGACAGAGAGATGACCCAGGTGAGACAGAGAAAGAGAGATGACCCAGGTGAGACAGAGAGAGAGATGAACCAGGTGATACAGAGAGAGATTACCCAGGTGAGACAGAGAGATGACCCAGGTGAGACAGAGAGATGACCCAGGTGAGACAGAGAGAGAGAGAGATGACCCAGGTGAGACAGAGAGAGATGACCCAGGTGAGACAGAGACAGATGACCCAGGTGAGACAGAGATGACCCAGGTAAGACAGAGAGATGACCCAGGTGAGACAGAGAGAGATGACCCAGGTGAGACAGAGAGAGATGACCCAGGTGAGACATGACCCAGGTGAGACAGAGAGAGATGACCCAGGTGAGACAGAGACAGGAAGCTGGGAGTGTGCCAGACCAGTAGACATTTACATTGAGTAATTTAGCTGATGCTAAAGAGACTTACAAAATGTCAGGAGGAGTTCACCTCTGGTGGCTAAGGGCAAGTGGTATTGTTCGTCTAGCAGTGCCAAATTTGAGTGCTTCACTTTGATTACATAGTAGTATAGACATATTGGCATAGTAGATATTAGTATAGGTATAGTAGCATAGTAGGTAGTAGTATAGGCATAGTAGCATAGTAGATAGTAGTATAGGTATAGTAGCATAGTAGGTAGTAGTATAGACATAGTAGAATAGTAGTATAGACAAAGTAGCATAGTAGATAGTAGTATAGACATAGTAGCATAGTAGATTGTATTGTATATTGTATGGTAACTACGTCTACGAACATTGTACATATGTCTAAACTGAACACTGTGACCTCTTTTTTTTCTTCTAATTTTTACTATGTTTTTATTTCATACTTATCTTGTCATGCACAGTCTCTGGAGCGCAACAGTAAGAAGCATTTTGTACAAAAGTATTCTGTACTTCTGTATGACAACTATTAAAGAAACTTGAACTTGAACTAGATAGTAGTATAGACATAGTAGCATAGTAGATAGTAGTATAGACATAGTAGCATAGTAGATTGTAGTATAGACATAGTAGCATAGTAGATTGTAGTATAGACATAGTAGAATAGTAGTATAGACAAAGTAGCATAGTAGATAGTAGTATAGACATAGCAGCATAGTAGATAGTAGTATAGACATAGTAGCATAGTACATAGCAGTAGTATAGACATAATTAGATACTAGTAGTATAGACATAGTAGCATAGACATAATAGCATAGTACATAGTAGATAGTAGTATAGACATAGCAGCATAGTAGATAGTAGTATAGACATAGCAGCATAGTAGATAGTAGTATAGACATAGCAGCATAGTAGATAGTAGTATAGACATAGCAGTAGTGGTGGGAGAAAATATCGATACGTAGTAGTATCGCGATACTTTGCGTGGCGATACTGTATCGATACAGGGACGCCAAGTATCGATATAATTATATTTTTTTTATCCACTTTTTCTCCTTATTTTTCTCCCATCCCAATTTCGCCTCGCCAATTCTCCCTTCAATTCTCCCCTCCCCTGTCTCGAATGTTGCTAGACTATGCCTCCCACTGGTCGGCTGCAGTGAGGACCAAGCCTTGCATCACGTGTGCATCTTTTCACCTGTACAGTGCGATCTCTCAGTGGCGAGGAGTAACGCGTGGGAGGCTCACGCTGCCCCCGTTACTTCCTGATTCTGCTGTACAGGCGCACCAACCGACCTGTAGGAGTCGCTGTCCACAACGTCCAATCCCGATTCCCCACCCACCAGCTTTTCCACCCCTAACACTGCCAATTGTGTTAGTATGAACGACCAGCCAAGCTGGTAGCAACGCCCGAACCCAGCATCTCCTGCGTTAGTGGCGAGCGCCTTGCCCACTTGCGCCACTTAGCCGCCCAATTATTTATTTATTTATAAAAAAATAAAAAAATAATAATTTTGTATACCTCTGGTGATTCCCACCCCTACATAGCAGCATAGTAGATAGTAGTATAGACATAGTAGATAGTAGTATAGACATAGCAGCATAGTAGATTTTAGTATAGACATAGTAGATAGTAGTACATAGTAGATAGTATAGTAGCATAAGAGACAGCAGGTGAGAGTAGCTCAGCAGTGTAATGGAGACCTACTCTCTCCATAATTAAATGGACTGAAGCTGCACTAATACATTGTATGAATGTGTCTTCATCATAGCACCAGTAAAAACAAAACATTTGTCGCAGGTTTCTTCATTCATATCTTCATTCATTCACCACCACAGCTGCTCAGCTAGTGTTACATGGCCTACTTAACGACAGTAAACGAGTGTCTGGAACCAGAGCAATGTGAAACATTATCCAAACAAAGATAAGAAAAGTAGAAGCTCCTGGGCTTCTGTTTGGAATAAAGTTTACTTAAATTTGCATTAAGTGAAGAGAGCTTCAGGCGACCAGCAGGGCTGGGGAAAATAAATATCATGATATTCACAAGGACTTTTAATAATAATAATGATATTAGGGATGCTCGATATTGGCTTTTTTACCGATATACCGATATTGTCCAACTCTTAATTTCCGATACTGATATCAACCAATATCAACCGATACCGATATATGCAGGGTTTCCCCCCCAAAAAAACTGAATAATTTCAGGTAATTAACATTACATATGTCTTGTTGTGGAATTACCATAACATTATGCATACTTTTGACAATAAATAAAATCAGAATTTGTTCTTACTTGCTTGCCTGGGTAAATAAAGGTTATAGAAATGTAAAAAAATATTAAAACGATACCAATATTTTCCGATATCACATTTTAATGCCAATATCGGCTGATAATATCGGTAGGCCGATAATATCGGACATCCCTAAATGATATCCATCACTACTTCTGCTTAGATAAGGGAAATCATGTGAGATAATCCAGTAGTTTTTCATCATATTAGCTGCACGGTAATGGGAGGGACAGTATTACACTAGGCTTGCCATGGTAGTGGGTGATACTGGTGTTCCACTGAGTACATTACTTGCCCACCACCGCCACCGGTGTATGTTATCAATACTCATTCAGACAACAATATAAAGTAAACGTGTATGTGCGGACAGTAGGGGTGGAACGGTATGCATTCGAACCGTGTACTGAACAATACACACATGCCCCGAACCGTGGAAGTCGTACCGAACGGTACGCATTCGAACCATAAACCGCTCGGTACGACCTCTACGGTTGTTTGGTTATATAACGTTAGCCTCGAGCTAGGCTAATGTTACGTTAGCTACGAGCTAACTAACTTTAGCCGCAAGTAGGGTTGCCACCTTTCACTAATAGAAATAAGGGACACCTTTCCTCGAGCGTGCGCGAAGCGAGCATGATAATCTTTTTTGGTCGTTTTTTGGGCGAAAATGGCCGGATTTTATAACTATTTTTATTTCATTTTTTACTTTATTTCGGTTTTAGGGTTATGTTATTTAATTATTTAGGGGAGCCAGCCCCCCAAACTCCTGAAATGCATAGAAAACAAACAGTCAGCACTGTTGTAGCTGAGGTTGTGTTTAACCGTGTGGTATACCTGTGTCACCTCAGCTGCAGTAACCTAGAGGGGAGGAGTGGGATGATACAATTGAAATTAAATTAAATTGCACAGTATGACTTTTATATTGTTGTCTGAACACTATTTATTTATGTTTAAGTATTTATTTAAGTATTTTTGCATTTATGTATTTATGAATTCTATTATTTATGTATTTATTAACTGTTAATCCATTATGAATAATTCCGTTTTCCAGATGAGCATAACAACATAAGAGTTTAAATGGGCACACTATTTAATTATATTGATTAATATAAATACATGTTTATTTATTAGACTTTAAAAACTCAACATTAATGAACAATCAACCATATTAGTCAAGTGAAATAGCCTAGACCAGGGGTAGGCAACCCTAGGCACGCGTGCCTGCATAGGCACGCGGGGGCATTTTCATAGGCACAGGGGGCAGCATAATTGAATTACTATAGTGAAATATTTTGCACTGTTGTCGCATTTATCTTGTTTAAATCCTCCCACAGGTTCTTTTTACTACCACATATTTAATTGAGACCCGTTATTTGTTTATTATTTCAATTTAGCTGGAAATACATTGCTACACCATTCAGTAACATTTGCAGAGCCTTATAACAAAAACATTATTACGGTCACCATTGTGACCAGTGGGATTAATCAACAAATTTGATTATTTATTTTTCTATTTCATTGAAGTGAGTATTACCAAGTCAACTTGTGTTCTTAACACTTTAATCGCCGGAAACGCCGAAACTCGTCATTGCCCGCCATGCTCATTCTGCCGAAGACGCCGTAACACGTCTTTGATATCAATATTTCAAAGATCTGTGATCGAAATCATATTTCTCCTCCGGGGACCTGAGATATACTGCTGAGCTCCACTCAACTCTCTAACGGTTCAAGAGCGCCATCTGGTGGCCGCTCGGCAGATCGCCCAACAGGAAGTCATGTGGATGAAGTGGTACTCACCCATATTTCGTCCGGGCACTCGCTATCATTAGCAGGACTCCATCTTGACACAGTGAACACCGATCGGTGCAAATAACTCGACAAACAACATGATTTGGACGTATATACTATTATACAACCTGGAGATGGATCGGGTATTTCGACATCCCATAATAGAAAAAATTCTATTCCACGCTCATCCCCCAACGGCGCGAGGAAGATACTGTGAGTTTCAGCGTTATTTTCTAATGTCTGCTATACTAACTGCTCTGATGATCATATGACCCACACTAGATGAATGATATAACGTTGCCCACGGAATTATAAACGACCCCCCGCCCCATCCGGTCAACATCAGATGATCAGTAGTAACTTCTAGAAGCACGTCCATTTGAAATTTTTTATCTGGCACCGATCGCTACCAAACTGTATTTGATCATCAATATAATGCATTTGGGGCTATAAATCACGTTCTGGAGAAAGCTGCAGAAAACGATAAAAACATACTTATACTTTAGACCGTATTTTAGTATGAATATGTGAATGAAAAAGTATAACATTGCTACACCCTGAACAATAGATATAGGACGTTGAATGGGCCATAGTAATGTCAATTTAGCAATACAATTTAAAAAGTTATAGCCCTGCAAAGAAGGTAAACATCCCCATAGACAAATAGAGCTGGCGGAGGATGGTATAGAATATAAGCCTGGCGACCAAAGTGTTAAAAAGACCTGATTATGAGAAGAAGAAAAATTACGATGCATGGAATATTGTTGAGGCACACTAGTTACAACTATATTTCAAACAGGCACTCCATGTCAAAAAGGTTGCTGACCCCTGGCCTAGACGACATCAGCAGCCAATATGTAGGCTCCTGGCTGCCAGGGCAGGTAAATAGAAATACTGACATCTAGTTAAAAACACAACCAGATAAATAAGATATACCCATACCGAATCAATCTCAGGAGATGTTTCAGTCATGAAGAACTGTGAAACCTGTGCTTGGGTCCTTTGAGTTCTTATATTTCGGGAATATTTTTGTTCTCCTGATGCATGCTGTCTGACGTCAGTCAGTCCACCATGCGCCACAGAAAACACATACCTACATACTTTGCAGTTTGCTTTATAAACATCTCCACTGACGCTATCAAACCAGGCCAGTTCCCACTCAGGTCTGTACTTCTTGAGGCGTTTTGTCTTTTTAGGACGCGGTGGAGTAGTGTCTGCTGTAGACAAACAGCCCGGTGATGCAGTGACTGAGCTGAGCAGAAGACCGCACAGAACGTTTTAGCAACGTGAAAGCGCGAATTCTCATTGGTCGTGACTCGTGAGCTGCTGAGCGCACGCCCATCATACCAGAGTTGCCAAGTCTGTTTATTTCCCGCAACTTTTGGTCACAATTTTGCTTGTTTTTGTAGGTCAGCTGGCTCATTTCTCTCACAATACTGGCAACCTTAAAATACGGGACGAAGTGTGTCCCGTATCAGTTCAATACGGAACGCGTCTTTTAGTTTCCAATTACGGTACGATTCCGTATTTTACGGGACGGGTGGCAACCCTAGCCGCGAGCTAACTAATGTTAGCCGCAAGCTAACTGTGGAAACGCTCACAGAGAAGTGACTCCACGACACCAGTTTGATTAGTGGGGAAGGGGGGTATATTGACGAGGCTTGACAACAGAGGTTCAAAGATAACTGTTCAATAACGAGCCAGGAGACTAGAGCGTGTGTCAACTGCGTCTGCAACCCATAACATCCTGGTCCCTGCGGGGACGTACCAACTCCACACACCACTGTGTGGGGGGGTTTATATTCCCCATTCCCTTGTAACACCTCCTTTTTTTTTTTAAGATAACAACAGTTACAACATTCCTTATTGCAAATTATTATTAATACAAGAAACGTCCTTATTTAAAACCCTAATCATCTTTTCTGTGACTTTTACTTTTTGATAAGAAAGTCTAGTGCTGGTTGAGCATTATGCATACTTTATCTTGGCCTTTGTCTATAATGTGGCCACAAAAATGGAAAGGTTTAATAATTTTTTGTTTGCACCAAGTTAATACTTTGACAAATGTTGCCTATATTTTTCAGTCAGTTCGGTCTTTGTGTGCCAAACATTATTAAAAGGTAAACCTTTTTTTTACTAAATAAATGAGAAGCATGTTAAAAAAATCAGCAATGCCTCCCCTCTTGCTGTACCAAAATCTCTCCTAGCTCTAACCGTCACTGTCAAAATAATGTGCCTGATGTCAAATGGCCTCATTCTTTCAGTTTTTGCATGACTACAGTACGTCCTTGAGAATAACTGAAAAGTTGGATTATTCTTAGGCTATATATCTTATGTTGATGTATGGTATTTTTGGAGTGTTAAATTGTTTTAAGATAAAAAAACAATGTATACCGAACCGAACCGAAAACCGTAAACCTAAAACCGTGATACGAACCGAACCGGTGATTTTGTGAACCGTTCCACCCCTAGCGGACAGCATATATATTTTATAAGTCTGTGCAGCAGAGCGCCATTATAAAATGTTGCATGTCATCGGTAATACTGGTGTTGTCCTGAGTTTATTAGTCAAGGGAAACATCACCACTGCAACCCTATATCAAACTGAAACTGGAATTTTCAAGTGACGTCCTCAAAAGTTCCAGAAATCACTTCATGATAAATCTGACATAAAATGCACCTTCTATCATCCATTTACATTTAGTTTCATGATTCCCAACAGATGAGACAATAAATTCTGATATATTACAGTGTTTCCCACAGCTTTTAAAGGGGACATGCATTGCTATTCCTTTCACTATCTGGGCAACTTTACACAATTCCTGTGAGTCTATGGAACACATCTGTAAAGTTTATTTCAAAGAAATTCATTGTTTTATATTTTTAATCAACTACTCAAAAGCTAAATTTTTTTCGACTTCAAGATTTCAAGCTGTTTTGGTTGGGCTCCGCCCATAAGTGTTTTGAGTGACAGTCACCCACAGTCTGCGACTGGCAGACAGAGAGAGAGATAGAAATATAAATACATTTCTATAAATAGAAATTCCAGGTACAGGCAGTAACCAATCACGTGTCAGGTTAAATAATGTAGCCAATCACATCATGCATAATGATCATCCTGATCCCGCAGGAAAGCAAACATCTGCGTTCTGAATCTCCGCTCGCCGATCACTTTGAAGCGAAACACCAGCGCACTATTTTGAGTCAAATTTAAAAAAGCAAAATGGATATACGGTATTTTTCCAAGGCATATAAACAAAGTAATTTAGAAGCTGCACCGGGCTGCCCCTGGGCATAACTACGGATCACCTGAGGGCGGCTGTATGTTGCTTTATCTTGGCAAACAATGGCTTGCTCTGAGAGGACATGATGAGTCAGAGTTCATCAAATCGTGGAAACTTTTTAGAGCTACTGTATGTACATTGTTTTCAAAGCATGATGAGATCTAAATTACGAAAGACGTTCCCTTCATTGCTGTCAGCACTGCAACTTGTGATTCAAGTCGTGAACGGTCTTTCTCAACAATGAGGCACATCACATCCAAAAGAACAACAATGCGCCAGCCTGCTTCACATTGAAAGTGATCTCACAGACAAAGTTAAAGCAGAAAAGATCATTGATGCCAAGAAAGACGAAACGTCGCATTTTGCTGCATTAAGGTAAGACAATGGTTAATCTATTATTGGATGCCTTCATTTGAACACTTAATTTGCACTGTGTATTGACAAAAAAGGAAACATTTTGCGCGCTCCGCGGTATATAGCCTACCCTAATGTCCGGTTCACGCGCCGCCTATGCCTGTCCCTCTCTATCTCTCTCTCTCCCTCTCTCTCGCTCGCTCGTTCTCTGCCTCTCTCTGTCAAAACCCGATTGAGGAAGTGTCGGGTATTTCCACTCGCTCTGCTGTTGGCGAATGGTTGCGCTACAACCATAGAGGGGGCGTTACTGCAGATCAGCTCCTTGCTGGCCTAAGTGGAACATCCCTAGTCCAAACTGATCAATTAATGGATTAAGTGGGACGTCCCTAGTCCAAACAGACCCGTTAATGGCCTAAGTGGGACATCCCTAGTCCAAACTGACGGATTAATGGCCTAAGTGGGACATCCCTAGTCCAAACTGACGGATTAATGGCCTAAATGGGACATCCCTAGTCCAAACTGACGGATTAATGGCCTAAGTGCGACATCCCTAGTCCAAACTGACGGATTAATGGCCTAAGTGTGACATCCCTAGTCCAAACTGAACAGTTAATGGCCTAAGCAGAACGTCCCTAGTCTAAACTGACCGGTGAGCTCCCTCCTGGTCTCCACGTCATGGCAGCCCTTCAGGACACGCAGGATGATGGACACGCCCTCCTTCTCCTTCACCTCCATCTTGTTCTCGTTGCTCTGGAACAACACGTTCCTCAACGCCCCGGCCGCTCCACGCTCAACCTCCTCAATGTCACTCTGAAGCAGCTGCAGCAGTTTAGGAATACCATGGAGGTAGAACACCTATAGAGAGAGAGAGAGAGAGAGAGAGAGAGAGAGAGAGAGAGAGAGAGAGAGAGAGAGAGAGAGAGAGAGAGGTAGAGAGAGAGGTAGAGAGAGAGGTGTAGAGGTAGGTAGATAGATAGATAGATAGATAGATAGATAGATAGATAGATAGATAGATAGATAGATAGATAGATAGATAGATAGATAGATAGATAGATAGATAGATAGATAGATAGATAGATAGATAGATACAAACCTGACTATATAGTTATTTTTATTTATCTATTTATTTTCCTTTTTTAACTTTTATGTTTTAAATGTAACTCAACAATAAAAAACAACAATGTAATAAAGTTATCCTAATGTAATCAAATTTTATGATGATTCCTCTGAAATCAGCAATCACCTATAGGGGACGGATGAAATCACATGACTAACATTTTACATCGTTCTTTTTTATTCTGCCTGTCAAGGTTTGTAAAATCTGTACAAAAAATCTGTAATAATTAATTAAGCGACAAAATCCTATGAATATTGGTGAGATAACAAGGAGAGGAGGCAGAGACAGCCTACCATCTTCTTGGCATCTGCGCTGTTGACACATTGGTTCTGAATGAAGCTGCAGGCGGAGATCAGTGTGTCTTCGTTGTCCTGGGACAACAGGTTCACTGCCCTCTCTAAGGTCAGCTCAGGAGCCTTGACCTCTGAACTGCTGGGTGGGGAGACAGCGATGAGTAGGGTCATAGCTAGAAGGTCTCCGGACTTCATTGAAATGCATTATAACTTCAAGAATCGATGATCACACAAATAGTTATGGTTTAGGTTATGGTAGGACATATACTGATGTAATCAGTGAGGTTAAGGTTGGGGTTCAGGTAAGGGTTTAGGTTTATAAACGTCTTTTAACGTGAAAGATCAAAATGCTGATATATTCTAGCTATAAGCGATGAGGACTGAGAACATCAAATACCATCATCAAATCCACACTGACACACACACACCTATACCTTCTAACAGACCAATTAAAAGAGGATAACCTTACACAGCTGTAACCTCCTTCACATGGATCTGCTGAACAGGAGGCTCCGCCTCTCTCCTCCTTGTTGCCATGTCGACCTCCATGCTGCCCAGCGAGGGCGTGTCAGACTCCCGTCTGCCTCCGTGCGGAAAGTCCATCTCTCTCCTGAGCTGAGACAACCAGGCCAAGCCTCCCTGCCTCTGTCCCACGGCAGAAGACTGTCGTCTCGCGACACTCGTCTTGGGCCGGGGGGGGGAGCCGTTGGGGGTGCTGTGTTTAAAGGTAGCGTCTATTAATACGGGCCGAGTCCCGCCCGTCTGTCTCACCGACTGCCTGGAGCCGGAGACGGGGTGGTGGGTGGACATGTGAAGCCGCGCGTTGCTTGGTACCTCAGAGAAGGCGTGGCGGAAGGTGGGGTCCATCCCGTACGAGCCGTCCAGCAGAGTTCCGATCCGGGGAGGCTGTCTCGGACCCGGGATGGTGTAGGTGCCGAAGGAGTGGCTCCCGTAAACCGGGCGGACGCGAGGTAACGGTCGGTTGGGTGCGGGAGAAACCTCCACCCTCCTGGAAGGCCTCTGGGCGTGGTCTCTGGAGAGAGACTGATCGCTGAAGCCCAGTCCGTTGACCTAAACCCAAAAGAGTAGGACGTTGTCACAGAAAGATATTTTCAATAATAATATTAATAAATAACAGTAGTATAGGCATAGTAGCACAGTAGATAGTAGAATAGACATAATACATAGTAGATAGTAGTATAGACATTAGGGCTGTCCCCGACTAAGGATTTGGATGGTCGACTAGGATTATATATTAATACTTTTCTTTTTTTTTTTTTTTTATTCGACTAAGAGGTTGGCCGGTCGACTACGGCCCCTTTCGACCGATTAGTCTACTAATCGATTAATAGGGGTCAGCCCTAATAGACATAGTAGCATAGTACATAGTAGTATACATAATAGCATAGTACGATGTCCCAAATCATGCAATAGAACCGGCAGACCACTTCTTCGTTCTCCGCAAGGACCGGAGGGCAGAAGAGTCACAAAAGACGAAAGGAGGTGGCATTGCTTTCATGGTAAACAAGGATTGGTGTGATATAGGCAACGCAAAGGAATTGTCTAACCACTGCTCCCCAGACCTGGAGTATATCACCATCAAATGCCGACCCTTCTTTCTCCCGACTCCCGAGGGAGTTAACGTCCATCATCATGATCGGAGTGTACATCCCACCACACGCGAACACTGGGGCCGCACTTTCAAAGCTACACGATGAGGTAAACAAACTCCAGACAGCTATTGTTGACGCTGCCATTTTGGTTCTGGCCGATTTCAACAGCGTGCGTCTTAAAAAGGTGTTGCCGAATTTCTATCAGCATGTGACCTGTCCCACCAGAGGCGAGAACATATTAGACCATGTATACTCGCAATTTAAGAATGGGTACAAGTCACAGGCTCTTAGTCCATTCGGCAAATCGGACCACGCCGCCATCTTTCTTTTGCCAAAGTACAAACAAAGTCTCAAGCGAACGCCGGTAGTATCGCGAGAGGTTAAGCGTTGGACTGTGACGTCAGAGGAGACACTCCAAGCTGCACTTGAATGCACAGACTGGAGTGTATTCCGTGATAACACAGCCAATATTAACGAATACACTGAAACGGTGCTTGACTTTGTCTGTACTCTGGTAGAAGAAACAATCCCCTCTACCACAATTAGAATCTACCCAAATCAAAAGCCTTGGGTAGATAAATCCGTCCGTGAGGCTCTGAAAGTGCGCACCTCAGCCTACAACACCGGGCTGGTGACAGGCAACATGGAAGAACACAAGACGGCAAGATACAACGTCAGGAGAGCAGTAATAGAGGCAAAACGGCGTTACAGGGATAAAGTTGAACTTCAGTTTGAACAGGCTGACTCTAGAGGTATGTGGCAGGACCTCAGAACAATGACAGATTACAAAGGCACCTCCCTCAAACTGAACAGTGACATCTCCTTAGCAAATGATCTCAATACCTTCTATGCGAGGTTTGAGGCTGTGAATAACAACACCAGCCTAGCAGCCACTAGTCTGCTGATGGAGACTCAGTGTTCAGGGTAACAGAGCATGAGGTGAGGCGGACCTTTAAAAAAGTGAATATCAGGGACAGGAAGGCAGCAGGACCGGACGGCATCCCCGGCCGCGTCCTAAAAGTCTGTGCCGACCAACTGGCCCCGGTATTCACTGACATCTTTAACCTGTCCTTAGAACAGGCTGTCATCCCCACCTGTCTGAAGAAGTCCACCATCATCCCTGTACCCAAAAAATCTACGCCCGCTTGCCTCAACGACTACCGCCCTGTAGCCCTCACCTCCATAGCCATGAAGTGCTTTGAGAAGCTAGTGAAGGGCTACATCTGTTCCTCCCTCCCCATCAACCTGGACCCCCTGCAATTTGCATACCGCCCTAACAGATCCACGGAGGATGCCATAGCCCATGTGCTGCACACAGCAGCATCACACCTGGACAAGAGGCAGGGGAACTATGTGAGAATGCTGTTCATTGACTACAGCTCAGCATTCAATACCATAGTCCCCTCCAAACTCATAGCCAAGCTCAGGGACCTGGGCTTGAACTACGACCTCTGCCAGTGGGTCTTGGACTTCCTGACGGGCAGACCCCAGGTGGTAAGAGCAGGCAACTGCACCTCCTCATCCATCACGCTCAACATAGGGGCCCCCCAGGGCTGTGTTCTGAGCCCCCTCCTCTACTCCCTGTACACACATGACTGCGTGGCACAGCGGAACAACAACACAATCATCAAATTTGCTGATGACACAGTAGTGGTGGGCCTGATCTCTGCCAACGACGAGAGGGCCTACCTGGAAGAGGTAGAGAATCTGTCACAGTGGTGTCAGGAGAACTGCCTCTCCCTGAACGTCAGCAAAACAAAAGAGATGATTGTGGACTTCAGGAGGTCGGGGGTCAAGGACTACAGCCCCCTCAGCATTGACGGGGCACCGGTTGAGAGATTGAACAGTTTCAAGTACCTCGGAGCCCACATATCCGAGGACTTGACATGGACCACACACATTGACAGTGTTGTGAAGAAGGCACGACAACGCCTCTACTTCCTCAGGCGCCTAAGGAAGTTCCAAGTCAAAATTAAAAGTGAGACCGCAAGACGACTTTTGCGGTTTCTGTTCAGACTCTCTCCGTCTAAACATAGCCTTAGGTGCCTTAACGTAGCTTTAGCCTAAAGCTCGGAGCATTCCCGTCATTCATGGAGTTTAAAGGCATTGCACTTGACCTATGCACTGAATCATGTAATTGTTTTTAATCCATCATTGTAATAATTGTAATTCATTGTAATTAATAACTGTTATGATATTTGTGTCCTTTGTTAACTCGTCATCACTTTAAATGAGGGAAACCTCAGTGCTTTCACGAGTATAAATAAAGGTTTGAAATGAAATGTGATGTTCTCAGTCCTCATTGCATGTTCTATTCTATATTCTATTCTAAATAGCTTAATCTTCACTAATGATGAATTTATCTTTATAGGTAATAGTCATTTTAGCAGTAATTCTTCTCTGCATTATCATCATCAACTATCCAGTTCGTTTTTATAGTGTAATGTTTGGCTACTTAAAATCATTGAATGTACAGAGAGAGAGAGAGAGAGAGAGAGAGAGAGAGAGAGAGAGAGAGAGAGAGAGAGAGAGAGAGAGAGAGAGAGAGAGAGAGAGAGAAACAGAAGGAAAGAGAGAGGGAGGGAGAGGGGGAGAAAGAGAAAGAGAGCTCTGCTGTGAGTTGCTCCAGGGTTAGTTTAACCGTTTTAACTGGTCCAGAGGACTGCTCTGCTGCGAATTGCTCCAGGGTTAGTTAACTGTTTTGAGACCAGCTTAGATAACGTTAGCAGATAAGGTTAGTTTTTACCATGACTTGGGCATACAGGAATGGCGAGGAAGCAAAGCATGTTAGATGCATTGGACCCGTTGCTCGTGTGGCTATTGGTGGTAGTGGCAGTGGCTCATTTGGCACTATTTTAAGCCTGACCAACATCTCAGATCAGTATTTTAGCCTGGTATCTAAATATCTAAATGGAATAGTAATGTGTGTTGTTGCATCTGGCTAAACTGGCATATTTACAGTAATGTTCCTTAATATGCACTGTCTCTGTATTTTAAACCAATAAATACAAATAAAATAAAATGCCTGAAACTGTTTGAACCTAGTGACCATTAGTAATGTACTAAACTTTCCAGCCTCTGGGTAAAGAAGCACATTTGATTATAATCAAAGTACAGGAACGAACCACACAGGATATTCAAAATACACCCAGCCTGTAATGTTTTCAAACTATTATTATTAAGATGGTACTGTAAGTTTTGTGTTCATTCATAGTTAATGACAGAGTAGAGTTTGAGTAGTTTCTGGTGATGTATCACACTCACACTCAAAGTGATTTGGATTGACTTTACACGTGCAAATACATGGGCTGACGTATTTAATGTTCACACAGGGTGTGTAGTAATGTTTCCTGTTGTGTCTCTCAACCCAAAGCCGTTTTGAAGTAGAGAGGAAGGGGATATGAGGCTGATCCTAGGATCAACAAGCAGGGAGTTTCCTCTTAACTACATTCTGTTGCCAATAACCACATGGATGGACCACATGAAACACAAATCAAAGCAGAAACCTGAACGTCTGATGTCAGATCTCTCTAATGGAGACAAGTGAATTGTATGCAAATAACCTTTTGTCCAACCATTAAAGGGGACATTTTTAGCTGCTATACTTTCGTGTCTATACCTCTCTCCACACTACTAAGATATAGAAAAGTGAACTCATGTAAATGAGACCGATGTAGTAAGTGTATAGTGTAGTATGTGATTGACTATGTTTTATTTTTATTTTACCCTGTCAGATATGGGTTTTTGGGTGGAATGTGTTAAGGCCTTCAATCATTCATTGTATCTTCAATGTTGAATATAAAATATGTTATTTACTTTCTATTTATTCACATTTTAGTTGTATTACTAATCACATTCTGTATTTGTATTCTGTTGTATTATTTCCTTGTGAGGACCCCAGGAAGACTAGCGGTCAATAATTTGACAGCTAAAAGGGATCATAATAAAACATAAACTATGTTAGTGCTCAGAGAGAGGTCTGGCTGAACCTATAGTATTATCATTCCGCTATATAGGGTAAAAAACACTCTAGCTTTGTTTCTTTAGACAAATCACAATCATCCTAGGGTGTGTGTGCGTGTGCGTGTGCGTGTGTGTGTGTGTGTGTGTGTGTGTGTGTGTGTGTGTGTGTGTGTGTGTGTGTGTGTGTGTGTGTGTGTGTGTGGAAGCGTGTGTATGTGCGTGTGAGCATGTGTGTGTGTGTGTACATGTGTGTGAGCGTGTGTGTACGTGTATTACCTTCATGTTTTGTAAGAGTCCGTCTCGGGGAAGAGGGATGACTGGGAAGCTTTTGTGTGGATGGATACTTCCTGGAACATGATAGTAAAATGTATTTAAAAAAAATGTATCTTAAAAATATTCTTAATATTTCACTTTAGTAGAACATATATCAACATTCAGCAGTCTTGCCTCCACTAGTAAGTGCATCTACTAGTAAGCTAGTGACCACTGCTGTGTTGTAATCACGGCGAGAGCCTTCCTCACCCCTCCTCCTTCCTCACCATCACCATCACGTGAAGCCTCCCTCACCCCTTATCCTCTCACACCCTTATATGGGCAGCATCCGTTCCCCGGTTTCCCACGCTGCCAGCCCATCAATCAACACGGCTGTGACGGATTCCCTCATCAGCGTGAGGATACTTCAGCCCGCAGATCCTGTTCTACCCTCGTCGGAGTGTTAACCTTACTTCCTAGGTACGACGACTAGCTCTAGCCTTGCTACTCAAAACCTTGTTGAATTGCCTTGTCGCTAATCCTGTTCTCTCTGTGCCCCAGGACCACCGCCCCAGTACTCCGCTCACCTGGACGCCCCGTGCGGCACATGGAACGCACCATTCCTCATCCCGTGAACATTCTTGTACCTGTCGCACATTTCCTATTTGTGAAACTGTCTGCTTGGGGAATCATAATTAAAACCCACCTAAACCGCTCCATTCTCTCTCCTCCTGTGTTCTGCAATTGGGCTCCGCCAAACCCCTATCCTAACATGCTGTTCCTGTTTATTAAGATCGAATGGACCATGGGTCCACTTCCAGACATTGGATGATTGAGGAATCGGGAAATGGAGCGTTTTTCTAACGTTTTTGAAATGGATTTGTGCATGAGTGGACTCGGGGAGACGTTGTTTGGGTACCGGTAAGTTATGTTATGGTTAAGCGATTGGAAGATGAACGATGATGATACACTGCTGTTACACTTCTAATACACTGATGATGATACACTGCTGTTACACTTCCAATACACTGATGACACACTGCTGTTACACTTCTAATACACTGATGATACACTGCTGTTACACTTCCAATACACTGATGACACACTGCTGTTACACTTCTAATACACTGATGATGATACACTGCTGTTACACTAGAGCCATATGAAATCCATTTTATTTTTTTCCAAATTCCATTTAATTTTTTTCCAAATTCCGTTTTTTCCGTTTTAATATTTCAGAATTCTGTATTTTGCTTTGTACGCAAATTTTACCATCAGAAATAGTGTCTAATAAGTGGGAATGAATAAATGTCCACAATTTAATAAGATATAACAGTCCATTTAATAGGGCTGTCTTAAATACTTCGAAGCTTCGAAGCTTCGTTCGATGGGCATGGGATTCGAATATGAAAATAAAATTTGATTATAAAAAAAATAAAAATAATAATAATTATATATATTTTTGCAAAATCAACTCTGCCTCTCTTTGTTAACTACAACAAGCAATGCTGTTTGTTATTTAAGATGAGGTCGGACTCGGCACTGACAGATTTGTGTTCATTGTGCTGCTTTTATAAAGCCTCAAATGACGGCTTACAATATTTCATGAAAGCAAAGTGTTTTGTTTGTCTAAGATTTAAAAAGGTTTAAACTGTACAGCACTGACAAAGTTGAACAAAGTGCTGTACAAGTCCCACAACATAAAAAAAAAAATCATAAAAAAAAAAAATTAATTAATTTTTTTTTTTTTTATAGTTGATTCCATTTTTATTGCTCAATTCCGCGATTCCGTCCGCGATTCCGTGATCGCGGATTCCATATGGCTCTATGTTACACTTCCAATACACTGATGACACACTGCTGTTACACTTCTAATACACTGATGATACACTGCTGTTACACTTCCAATACACTGATGACACACTGCTGTTACACTTCTAATACACTGATGACACACTGCTGTTACACTTCCAATACACTGATGACACACTGCTGTTACACTTTCCAATACACTGATGACTAGGGATGGGTACCTTTCACATTTGAACTGATACCGGTACCGGTACCTGTGAATCGATACCGGTACCCAACGGTACCTTTTTTCGGTACTTTAGTCTCAAGAAATTTAATTTACCTACCTCAGTCGTAAAAAAAAAATCCAAACTTCAAATAACTACAATTTCGACAGTTTTCGGCTTGTCATTGCTCTGACTGCTTTGTTGTTGAATCAAGTCAAATCCTAGGTAAGCATATATTGTGCGTGTGAACGTTGACACGAAAAAAAAAAAGTAAAAAAAAAAAAAAAAAAAAGTAAAGTAAAGTAAAAAATTTATATATTTTTTCGGTATCTCACTTGATTCGATACTCGGTAGTACCGACGTGTTTGGGTTCGGTACCTCAAAAGTACCGAATTCGGTACCCATCCCTACTGATGACACACTGCTGTTACACTTCTAATACACTGATGACACACTGCTGTTACACTTTCAATACACTGCTGTTACACTTCTAATACACTGATGATACACTGCTGTTACACTTCTAATACACTGATTAGGCTTGGGCGGTATGACGGTATTACGGTATACCGGGGTATTTCAAAATACCGACGGTATTGAAAATCAATACCGTCTAAACAGAGTTTTGTTGTAGTGCACACACGCGCCAGCAGAGGGCGAGACTAGTCCTCACTAGTGGGGCGAGCCATGCAGAGCTGGTTGTCTCTACACACAGGAGGAGGAGGAGGAGGAGGGGAACCCCGCTTCAGTGAGTGAAATTAAATGAGACACGCTTACCGTTGCTGGTGCTGCGGGCTAACTGGCTATTCTGAGAGCTAACTGTAGTGTTGTCAGGGCACGAAATTAACTTTTTGACTCACCGGCCAGTGGCGGGTAGATGGGAAGAATCTACCCGCCAAGCATATTTCTTACCTGCCAACTTTTTTTTGATTAAAAAAATAATAATTATTATTTTATATAAAAACATTTTTTTTTAATAAAATATATATATTATATAATCATACTTGTAGTTGTATTATCTGCGAGACATCGCCACCTCGCTGTCTGCAAACAGCTCCACTGTCTGTGTGTATACTCGAGTGGCCTCCAGCTCCAGCAAGGATTCTCCGGCGCTGCAGCTGGACCCTAAACTCTACATTCAGCATGAAAGGATTCTCCTGCGCTGCACCTGGGCCCTATTCAGCAGCCCTCATGCGATGTAAGCCAGGGGCTCGCATGTTGTAGGACATTGATGTCAGGAGCTATCTGTAGCTACTGCTGGATGGCGTTGGGACAACGCCTCTGAACTATTTAGTTTACTGGGACATTTCGTAGTGACTAGTGAGCTAACGTGGGCTAACATGAGCTACCTAGCCAACGGAGGTATTATGCACTGGACTATTGCTGGAGCAGTTGTTGATGTCGGGAGCTATCAGTAGCTAGCCGGCTGGATAACGTTACACAATGCCTCATGTATTAAACTAAGTGAATAGTTGACTGGGTCATTTTGTAACGGTAGCTAACGTTATCTCACGAAGGTCCCACACTGACTAGACTAACGTCACGGTGACTGTCGGAGGCAATAGCCTCTGTTTACATGCAGCATACAGAAACAGGTGCGGGAGGGGTAGGAGCAGCAGTGCGCTGCGTGTCTGTGCTGAGACAGCGAGTGAGAACTCCGCTAAAGAATTGGATCATGATTTTCGGTTTTCACATGACTATTTGATTGCCCGCAGGGAACAAAATAACTGGGCGCCCATCGCCAAATGCGTGTAGATTTACCGTCTGGCGTCTAACAATAATAGTCTGCCCGCCAGCTGGCGTGTAGTTCATATCGATACTCTTATTTGGAAATCCTGTGTGGGTCTCATTCCCAAGCGCAGCTCCAGTCATAATATCTGGGCTCCGGCAGCTAGCAACGTTCAGGTTCATATGATACTCAGGGCTGTACGCTAAGCTTTTTCACTAGGGGCACACTTGCCCCTAAATGAGAAATTTAGGGGCAAAAAATATTTTTTAGGGGCACATTTTTGAATAACAATTTTACCATTATTAAAAAAATATGTTCCTCCTGCCTCATTACTGTGGTCCTTTTATTTAACATTTAAGTGCGTTTGTTTTCAGGTTTGTATCTTTTATAATGAACCAACTGAGAAAGTGTGTAAATCACTAATAGAACAAAAACAACAAACTGTGTGTGTGTGTGTGCGCGCGCTTGTGTACAGGGAGCGAAATTGGACCCCGCCACCCGCCATTTGCGGGCAGTTTTTACATTTGGCATGTGCCACTGAGAGGTCTGCCCGCCGTGTGACGGGTACCTTATAGTCATGTAAAAAAAAAAAACGCGACAGTCGCAGTGTTTGGCAACCCCGTCTCTCACGGCGCCAGGGTTTCCGTTAGAAACAATTGTTGCCGGTCTCCGTGACCGGCAAGATTTCAATCTACCGGACAAATGAGATTAATTCCGGTCATAGTTTATTGAGCTTTAAAACAATTGATAGGCAGGCTATATAAAGAATGTCATCCTCAAGGCATGTAGATTTATAATAGTATTACTTAAAACTAGGCTACTTTTGCGTATACAGTCATTAATATATTCCAAATAAAATAAGTCCCTCGATACTCCGTGCTGCTGCTGACTTGAAATAAAATAGACCGCGTATGTGGGCAGTCGGTCCGACACTAAACAGCAGTCTGTTATAATCACATTTTTATGAGCTAACGAATTCCGTTATATTGGACATTTGTATTAATTATATCAAGCGAAGAACTGAGAAAGCAGAGAGACGGCAACATTATCGTGGTTTGCGTGACGACTCTCTCCACCTCGCAACGACTTATTTGCAAAGAGTATGGCGCTGCAGAGCAGCTGATCCAGCTGTTATTGGCTCTTTTCTGGGAACCGCACAGCAGCGCCCCCCACCCAACATTGGCTGAAAATGGCTGAATTGGAGTACTGCTGGAATACTGCATTGGGCTGCTGGTGCTATGGCTCTGCAGCTTCACAAAAGTTCGCACACCCAGCACTAAGCTCTCGGTGACAACGTCGTTGTCATTATTAGAAGCAACGAGGAAACAAATGTAATGATCGTTTCGTTCATCGCATAGGCTATTTAATTTTAGCCTATTTTAATACAATTCAAATAATCAAATTGTGCTTAGACTCAGGGAATTATTTTCACCGGACATTAAGACCGGAGAGATGAAATATGTCGGACTTCAACAGATTTTGCCGGTCAAATACCGGTAATTACCGGCTAACGGAAACGCTGCACGGCGCGTCATCTCGTTGGCTTGTTTACCAACGTGACATCCGCGACACGCTCTTCTTCTGCTCTGTCTCTGCTCTCGCATGAGGGCATGCTGAATAGGGCCCAGCTGCAGCGCCGGAGAATCCATCTCGTTGGCTTGTTTACCAACGTGACATCCGCGACACGCTCTTCTTCTGCTCTGTCTCTGCTCTCGCATGAGGGCACGCTGAATAGGGCCCAGCTGCAGCGCCGGAGAATCCTTGCATGCTGAATGTAGAGTTTAAGGTCCAGCTGCAGCGCCGGAGAATCCTTGCTGGAGCTGGAGGCTACTCGAGTATACACACAGACAGTGGAGCTGTTTGCAGATAGCGAGCATTTTGACTTGTTGCGTGGTGGCGATGTTTTGCAGATAATACAACTACAAGTATGATTATATAATATATATATTTTATTAAAAAAAAATATTTGTATATAAAATACATTTATTTATTTTTTTAATCAAAAAAAATTTGGCAGGTAAGAAATATGCTTGGCGGGTAGATTCTTCCCATCTACCCGCCACTGGCCGGTGAGTCAAAAAGTTAATTTAGCTCCCTGCTTGTGTAGTGCTCCTTGAATGAGATCATCACAACACACACACCATTAATCAGGAGGACAAGAAACTCTGCATACATTTGTTTCACAATGAAAAGTGCTTTAGAAATCAAATGAATTATTATTATTGTAAATAACCCCATGAAAGGTTTATTATTTGTATGGGTAATTACCTGCTTCATATTTGTGATGTTACTGGTTTCAGTGTGTGCCTAAAGTTATCAATGTGTTGGGCCGTTTATAGCGATCTATGCCAATTAATGTTTATGTATATCCGGGACTTTTTTTTTATAAGAATTGAGAGGTATTTGTATATATGACCTTTATTTTGAAAACTGTTGCAACGCAACCTTATTTACATTTGCGCTTTTGACAGTGAAATGTTCAGTCCAACTTAGCTCGAAGGAAAGACTAATAAAAAAGGTTTAATTGACCCGTATGAGGCTCTTACGGTAGGACTTTGATTGTTTATAGAAGTGGAATGTAATACTATGCAAAACGAGAAATAAACAGTGATTTTACCAGCAGTAAAGTTGCAAGCCACTTTCATTTCATATATGGGGAACAGACAATTATTAGTGTAACTGAGGGGTACAATTCCCTGACTGTATTACTAGATATGATACTTACTACCACTACCTTTGTACTTAATATTCGGCCACCCAGTACTCGGCATAAATATATTATGATGAACACTGTCACGTAGATGAAACGGATCCAACACAAATGTACGAATTATAAATAGGTCTTTATTTCTACACAGCGATGGTGTGTAGAGCAAGCACTTAATCAAATCAATCACATTTATGAATGGGAATTAGTATGCACTTTTATGGCAAGAGTATTCGTCGGTATATCAATAGAGAATGTCCAATCTCTGAAGGCGCAGGTGGTACATATACGACCTGGAATAGTTAAGGAATAATAGCAATGATACTTTAATGATTATAGAACTGGATACACTAGGGGGGAATTCCGGTCGCTTGTAAGACAACTGGAGAAGGGGGGGGGGGGTAGAGTCTGGCTGTATCCGTCTGGCCGAGGGTATCCTGGGAGAACCCACGGTTGTGCGGCTCGGTGCCTCAGCGATCCTCGATCCACAGATGAAAGCAGTTGGACTCTCTGTGGGCCGGCTTCCTTCGGTCCACGATGGAGAGACGTGAAGCGACCTCGTCGTGTAGAGCGTCTCCTCACCTGTCGTCCTCTCCGGGGGGGGGGTCTCCAACACACGGCAGTGTTGGTCTTTATCCATAGAATAATCACTGTATACAAAGCATAATCCGTGCCTGGGAAGGCGGGCTGTCGTCGGTAGAATAATCCGGTATGCAGGTCCACTCGCTCGTCGGCTCTGGGGCTCCTCGGGTGCAGCCTCACATGGGGTCGGCCACCCTGGATAAGCAGCCAGTTCTCTGCCCGAAACGATGGGGTACTGACTACGATAGTATTCTCACCGCACGAAGCACTACATATGAATAGACTATTATTAGCTTAATAGACTACGTCCAACTCGACGATATAGTGCCAAATATGACTATTCAAATATTAATATACACGATGTCTCAATACCGATGGTAGGCCGAACTTGGCCTTACTCCCACACGTGGCGTCGCGGGGAGGCTTTACGTCTGTCACTCTATTGGAGGGTAAGAAACTGGACTAAAAAGGAAGTCCTACTTTAGTAGCGCAGTATATATACGCACTATGAACAAATAGTACCGTTAGTGGTGCGGTAGCCAGATTCCTACGCGGAACTAGGACTTGTTTGTGCATGTTGAGCGGTACGTTTGAACTGGGTCTGGGGGGTATGGCAGCCTGGCACCAAGGTCTCGACCAATAGTAGAATGGAGACTATTATGGGATGTTCAGTAGGCTAGAATGGATATTCAATGCATATTGTACAAGGAATATACAAGGGATATCAGGGAATATTAGAGAATATACAAATACAATTAAATATATATATATAAATAAATATATATATTCGGTTTAATCTGGCCCTTCACAACAATTAGTATTATCTTATTTGCATATTGTCTCATTATTAGATAGATAGATAGATAGGTTGATACTTTATTGATCCGCGGTGTCAATTTAAGTAGACAGAATTTCACGTCCTAATAGTGGGGTACTCACGTAATGCATGGCTGATCCTGAACGTTAGAAGTTTCCGTGTCCCCGTCAATCAATCATCACAATTTAGGGCTGACCTTCAAAGCTTTTTTTGGCAATCGAAGCTTCGGGGCCAAGCTTCGATTTTAATTCGAAGCTTCGAAAAAAAATAAAAAAAAATTAAATACAATTTTTTTTAAATTTTTTTTTAAATTTTTTTTTTTTTTTTTTATCTTATGTTGTGGGACTTGTACAGCACTTTCGTAAACGTTGTTGTTTTTAAATGTGCTCTATAAATAAAGTGAGTTGGATTAATTAATTAAGTAGCCCCTTTCGTGACTGACGCATCCAACAAGGTTTCACTCGGCTGTGTGATTTAATTCAAGGTGGATCGCTGTTGTCGTTTGAACAACTTCAGATTTCATGGGAACTACCAATCCCCCAAATCAAGAATGTTTAAGATGAATGAAGTAAGATTTAGATTATTTGAAATATGGCCTGTGTAGACTAAACTATGCACAGAATTATGTCAGTCTACAAGGTCCGGATTCTACATGGTCCGGCAATGTAGACCTTGTAGACTCCACTACAGACCAATTATCACTAGTGAATGTTCATGCATTTTTAAGAAGGGCAACTTCCACAAAAAAACAAAGAACTCACCAAAACATCTCAGTAGCACCTTATCTAAATGTTATATTTCATATATGGAGATTCATATTTATTTATGTATTGCATGCATTTCTACATTTTATTTCCTATTTTGTTTATTCATCCCAGTATCTTTCTTTCTTATGTGTGGAATTCTACAAGGTGCGCGCACACACACACACACCTACACACACACCTACACACACACACACACACACACTTACATTTAGTCATTTAGCTGACGCTTTTATCCAAAGCGACTTACAAGTTCTGTACGACAAGACAGCTAGAATGGTACAACTCTATCAGCTGAGTAACAATGTTCATCAAAGTGTTGCGTGTTACAGTGTAGGTTAGTTTATTAGGACAAGTGCATGACAGTAAGGTTAGTCACGGTTAGATTTTTTTTTTTTATATCATTTCAGATAATGGTTGAAGAAGTGAGTCTTTAGTCGACGGCGAAAGATTGGACGGGATTCGGCTGTCCTAACTGGGATGGGTAGTTCACACACACACACACACACACACACACACACACACACACACACACACACACACACACACACACACACACACACACACACACACACACACACACACACACACACACACACACACACACACACACACACACACACACACACACACACACACACACACACACACACACACACACACACACACACACACACACACACACACACACACACACACACACACACACACACACACACACACACACACACACACACACACACACACACACACACACACACACACACACACACACACACACACACACACACACACACACACACACACACACACACACACACACACACACACACACACACACACACACACACACACACACACACACACACACACACACACACACACACACACACACACACACACACACACACACACACACACACACACACACACACACACACACACACACACACACACACACACACACACACACACACACACACACACACACACACACACACACACACACACACACACACACACACACACACACACACACACACACACACACACACACACACACACACACACACACACACACACACACACACACACACACACACACACACACACACACACACACACACACACACACACACACACACACACACACACACACACACACACACACACACACACACACACACACACACACACACACACACACACACACACACACACACACACACTAGGGGTGGGACGATACATCGATCCAGATCGATACATCGATGTAATTATCAACAATCGAATCGGATCGATGCGATGTAATAAGATCGATTCATATCGATACTCTTATTTTGAAAATCCTGTGGCGAGTCTCATATCTGCCCAAGAACAACAGCAGTAGCTCCGTGTGTGTAGATGTTACAGCATAGCATTCTCCCTTTCTGTGTGCGTGTGTGTGTGCGCGCGTCTTTGGAAAGACAAGATGAGGTCAGAGGAGTTTGATGTTTAAATGTTATTTAAACATAAACAATATAATACATAATAAATGTAGGCCTATACATGATCATGCAACATCAACAAATTGTTGTAGGAACGGTTTGGGAGAGGGAGGTTGTGAGTTTTGAGTTCCAAAAAATGTAGCTTAAAGTTTAAAGCTCAATATATAAAAACGTGGCACTTTACAGTGAACAGGAGGTCTATTTGTATTAAAAACAATAGATTGATTTTCCTTTAAATGTCTGGAAGAGCTCAAAAATACAAATGTCAAATGATATTTTCATTACCTTTTTTTTGTTGATCTAAATGTTACCGATTGTGTTAAATGGGCATATGATATCATCTCATATCGATCGCAGGCACCTGAATCTAATCGTATCGTATTGTATCGTGAGAGACTTTGTGATATCGGCAAATATCGTATCGTTGTCCAAAGAATCGATATCATATCGTATCATGATGAAACTGGTGATTCCCACCCCTAACACACACACACACACACACACACACACACACACACACACACACACACACACACACACACACACACACACACACACACACACACACACACACACACACACACACACACACACACACACACACACACACACACACACACACAAATCGAAGTAAAAAAAAAAAAATATTGAAAAATTTTTTTTGAAAAAAAATATTTTTATTTTTTTTAAACTTCGATTTTTTTTTAATGTTCGAAGCTTGTGCCATCGAATCGAACGTTCGAAGCTTCGAAGCATTTAAGACAGCCCTACATCACATCATCACGTCAATCATCATCATCTTATCATCTCTCCACATCGGACGTGGTTGTCATAAAATGGACTGATATCCATTATCCACTCCGTTGTTCTTGCGGAGCAAGAGCCATATTATTATTTAAAGCCAAGGAAGCGGCCACATTCAGTTTCGTTTCGCTAGGAATTATGGGATTTGGTGTTGGATGTATAGACTACGCAGACAGGGACATGGTCTTTAATCGCACGATAGACTACAAGTACATATAGCGTGACCCAGATTCACTCCACAAAAATCTTTTTTTCACTCAGGCTACCGCAGTAAGTTCATTCATTGCCGACTAGGCCTGCCACGATAACACATTTTGCTGGGCGATTAATTGCCACCGAAAATATCGCGATAAGCGATATTATTGCGACCGGTTAGAGAATTTTTTTTTTGAGAAATTTATTTCCCAAAACTTTTATTTTGAAGCCCACCGCTCCGTCTTTTCCGGTGTTTTAGACTTTTATTTTGAAGCCCACCGACCGGACCGGAAGTATTGTTGTAATTATCAGGTACTTTTTTAGTCCCTGCTCTGTCGTGGTTCCAAGCGAGTGAGATGCATGCATCTTATTGGTAGAAGTGGTACCAGAAAAGTCACGTGAAACACTGCAGACCACTGATTGGTCAGAATAGAGACGCGTCGCTCGTTGGATAGTCTGAGGGAGTCTGAACCAAAACAGAACGCCGCATAGGATTTCATAATCATTATGTTTGCAGCAGGCACAAGTGCAATAAACAAAGGATACAGTCACTGTGTATTCTGCCTCATTTATTGATTAAACAAAACCGACATCAACACAATTTGCCACCGAGCGGAGAGTTTAGTCTCGCAAAAAGATCGCTGACTTGTTAAGGCTTGTTGTTAGGTTAGGTGCTAATGTTGTGCTAGCGTTTTAGCATGGCTATCGTACATAGCGTGATCAATATAACTCGCTATTGATTGTTTGTATGAGTAACGTTAATGCTAGTAGAATAGACACAATGAGGGGTAACGTTAGCCCCACGGAGCAACTGTGCTGTGCTCTGTAGTAAAGCCAGCGGCCCGCCTCCCAACACGGACAGTGACTGAGAAGGGGCACTGGTTCCGCCTCAAACAAACGCGCAAATACAGTAGCAATTAATCGCGCCCGTCAAAATCATTGCATTCATTTTAATTATCGCGGCAATTAATCGATTTATTGCTTATCGCGGCAGGCCTATTGCCGACAGATTCTTTCATAGCACCACGACATTGTGTCGCACTGTACAGCCTTGGTTGTAGGCTAATGTTTAAAAAAAATTATCCAATTTGTATGGATTAATTTAGGAGTGAAATGCGAATGAAGGGTTGAAATCTCTACTCGCAACGTTGCTACCAGATATAATATTTCAATCGCAACGGCCAAATTAAGGGGCAATTTGCGACGAGATCGTCGCAGTGTACAGCCCTGGATACTCTTATTTTGAAAAACCCTTAGCAACTCCGCGAGTCATATGATATCCGCCCACTCAGTGTTGTTTCTTGAAAACAGAGCAGCGTTGTAAACAGAGCAGCGTTAACACAGCAGTGCGCCTACAGACGCGAAATAAGTCTGTGATGTTTTTTTTCTTCTCACAACGAGTCCAATGCAGCTACATGCTTTGCACCGTCGCCATTCCTTTATGCCCACATCGCCCGAAATTAACGTTTATGTACCAATCACTACAACGTTAACGTCAGCTAACAAGCTAATCCTGATGATCAGATGAGGCAGAGCCACAGTGAACAGCACTGAGGAAAGGGAAATGGGGGGGGGGGGGCACTCTCCCCTTCCCTGTGTGTGTGTGTGTGCGTGCGTTTGGAGAGACGACGGAGTCACTAGTCAGGACTCAGGACAGGAGTATATTATAGTAAACTGAGGATTACTGAGGATGGACAGATAATGTTGATATTCAAATATAAAAAATGTTGAGAGTGGAAGTTTGAAGACAGACTACAATATGATGCGGGGGTGGTGAGTTGAAACAGTGTGTGTGTGTGTGTCCCGACCCCACTTCTATGTTTCAATAAATTATTTGCATTTAAACTATTAACGCCGACTCATTCCTTCAGTCTAGGGCTGTCTTAAATACTTCGAAGCTTCGTTCGATGGCACAAGCTTCAAACATTAAAAAATAAATCGAAGTTTAAAAAAAAAAAATTATAATAATAATATAAATAAAAATCACGTTTTTTTTTCAAAATTTTTATTTTATTTTTATTTTTACTTCGGTGTGTGTCAGGGTTTCCGTTAGAATTTTTTTTTGCAGGTCTGAGTGTCCGGTAGATTTCAATCCACCGGACAAATGGGATAAATTCCGGTCAGAGTTTATTGAGCTTAAAAACAATTGATAGGCCTATATAAAGAATGACATCATCAAGGCATTTAAAATATTTTAACTTAAAACTAGGCTACTTTTGCGTATATACAGTCATTAATATATTCCAAATAAAATAAGTCCCTCGAGACTTCGTGCTGCTGCCGACTTGAGGTGTCGGTGGGCAGTCTGCCCGACCTTAATAAACAGCAGTCTGTTATAATCACATTTTTATGAGCTAACGAATTCCGTTATATTGGACATTTGTATTAATTATATCAAGCGGAAGAACTGAGAAATTTGGCAGAGAGAGACGGCAACATTATCGTGGGTTTGCGCCGTGATGTATATCTCCACCTCCCAACGACTTGGTGCTGCTCATAATGTCCGGTGAAAATAATTCCCTCTAAGCACAATTTGATTATTTGAATTGTATTAAAATAGGCTAAAATTAAATAGCCTATGCGATGAACGAAACAATCATTACATTTGTCGTTGCTTCACCAAGCAGCCGGTCTAATAATGACATCATGTTGTCAGCGCGAGCTGGCTGCTGATATATTTACGTGAAGCATGGAGCAGGCAGAGCAGAGCAGCGGTGTCAGCAGCGCCCCCACCCAACAGCTGAATTGCCAATGGCTGAATTGGAGTACTGCACCCTGCCAAGCCATGCTTCTCGCAAATATATCAGCAGCCAGCTCGCGCTGACAAAAGGATGTCATTATTAGACCGGCTGCTTGGTGAAGCAACGACAAATGTAATGATTGTTTCGTTAATCGCATAGGCTATTTAATTTTAGCCTATTTTAATACAATTCAAATAATCTAATTGTGTTTAGAGGGAATTATTTTCACCGGACATTATGACCGGAGAGATTAAATATGTCGGACTTCAACAGATTTTGCCGGTCAAATACCGGTAATTACCGGCTAACGGAAACGCTGGTGTGTGTGTGTGTGTGTGTGTGTGTGTGTGTGTGTGTGTGTGTGTGTGTGTGTGTGTGTGTGTGTGTGTGTGTGTGTGTGTGTGTGTGTGTGTGTGTGTGTGTGTGTGTGCATGGGGCCATTGGGTGGGGCCGGGGGACAAATACACTGGAGGAAAGTAACCCAGCTCAGCACTGCCCAAATTATATCATCACTATTGCCTGTTTGAAGGATATCATCCTCAAACACATATACACCACCTAGACGCCTATTCTCAGTCCTTGACCCACAATGGTGGAATGAACTACCCACCCCAGTTAGGACAGCCGAATCCCATCCAATCTTTTGCCGTCGACTAAAGACGCACTTCTTCAACCATTATCTGAAATAAAATTAAAAAAATTAAATAAAAAAATCTAACCCTAACTAACCTTACTGTCATGCACTTGTCCTAATAAACTAACCTACACTGTAACACGCAACACTTTGATGAATATTGTTACTCAGCTGATAGAGTTGTATCCTTCCTGATGACCTGTCGTACAGAACTTGTAAGTCGCGTTGGATAAAAGCGTCAGCTAAATGACTAAATGTAAATGTGAATGTAAATGCCTTGTAGAATTCCACACATAAGAAAGAAAGATACTGGGATGAATAAGCAAAATAGGAAATAAAATGTAGAAATGCATGCAATACATAAATAAATATGAATCTCCATATATGAAATAGAACATTTAGATAAGGTGCTACTGAGATGTTTTGGTGAGTTCTTTGTTTTTTTGTGGAAGTAGCCCTTCTTATAGCCCTTCTTAAAAATGCATGAACATTCACTGATAATTGGTCTGTAGTGGAGTCTACAAGGTCTACATTGCCGGACCATGTAGAATCCGGACCTTGTAGACTGACATAATTCTGTGCATAGTTTAGTCTACACAGGCCATATTTCAAATAATCAAAATCTTACTTCATTCATCTTAAACATTCTTGATTTGGGGGATTGGTAGTTCCCATGAAATCTGAAGTTGTTCAAACGACAACAGCGATCCACCTTGAATTAAATCACACTGTGTTGGCTGCGTCACAGTCACGAAAGGGGCTACTTAATTCATTAATCCAATCCACTTTATTTATAGAGCACATTTAAAAACAACAAAGTTTACCAAAGTGCTGTACAAGTCCCACAACATAATAAAAAAAAAAAAAAAAAAAATCTCGAAGCTTCGAATTAAAATCGAAGCTCGGCCCCGAAGCTTCGATTGCCAAAAAATAATTCGAAGGTCAGCCCTACTTCAGTCCACTCAAAATTATGCTAATATTCCTTATGTTGTTTATGATATTAATTGAAAATAGCATATGAGAGTATTATATGTAATAATAACACATGGCGATATACTAAAAAGCTATTTATAATTTTTGGCTAGTAAAAAATCTGCCCGGCTGGTACTTTTAAAAATCTACCAGCCCAGGGCTGTACGCTAAGCTTTTTCACTAGGGGCACACTTGCCCCTAAATGAGAAATTTAGGGGCAAAAAATATTTTTTTAGGGGCACATTTTTAAATAACAATTTTACCATTATTTATATCGATTGTTTTTTATTTAAAAAAAAAAGAAATTTATTTTATATAATATTTCTTTTTAATAAAATATATATATTATATAATCATACTTGTAGTTGTATTATCTGCGAGACATCGCCACCACGCAACAAGTCTAAATGCTCGCTATATGCAACCAGCTCCACTGTCTGTGTGTACCGAGTAGCCTCCAGCTACGGCCAGGATTCTCCGGAGCTGCAGCTGGGCCCTATACTGTAGCCTCCAGCTACGGCCAGGATTCTCCGGCGCTGCAGCTGGTCCCTTTTGACTATATTCAGCGTGCCCTCAGCTCGAATACGCATCGACTCAGTGTTATAAGACATTGATATCAGGACGGAGCTATCTGAACTATTTAGTTTAATGGGACGTTTCGTTTTGAACAGTAAGCTAACGCAAGCTGTGTTTACAACAGCCACGGGTGCGAGAGGGCTGGAGGAGGAGCAGACGCCGCAGCTCTCTCCGTGTGTCTGAGTTCAGTTCAGTTCGGCTCACTATAGGAGGTCGAACAACGCGTCGAAAATATGAAGCAATACTAACTTTACTTTTCTTCATAGCTAAGTCAGCCAGTCTATCAGAGTGAGTGCTCAGTCGATTGTTCCCGCTGATCATACCTGCTGAGTGCTCACTGCTCAGCTCGCGTGAGTGACGTCATCGCGTCATCACACGCCTTGGATAATTTAGGAGTGAAATGCGAATCCAAGGCTTGAAAGCACTACTCGCAAGCCCGCCCCCAGATAATATTTACCAATCGCAACGGCCAATTAAAGGGGCAATTCGCAACGATATCATCGCAGTGTACAGCCCTGCAGCCAAATGGCTGGTAAGTCAAAAAGTTAAGTTTGTTCCCTGATTGCCCGCCACACGGCGGGCTGACCTCTCAGTGGGAGGCGCCAAACGTAAAAACTGAGCGCCAATGGCGGGTGGCGGGCTTTAGTTTCGCCCCCTGAGTGTTGTGTATGATCACAACGGTGTTCACGCTTTACGGTAATGTTGCGACAGTGCTGTGAAAATACCGTAAAGCGTTGTGACGATAGTGTGTGTTGTTGTTGTGTGTAGGATGCTGCGGGCTAACTGCTACCATTCTGAGAGCTTAACGTTAGCACTAGATGCTGCGGGCTAACTGCTACCATTCTGAGAGCTTAACGTTAGCACTAGATGCTGCGGGCTAACTGCTACCATTCTGAGAGCGTAACGTTAGCACTAGATGCTGCGGGCGAACTGCTACCATTCTGAGAGCTTAACGTTAGCACTAGATGCTGCGGGCTAACTGCTACCATTCTGATAGCTTAACGTTAGCACTAGATGCTGCGGGCTAACTGCTACCATTCTGAGGGCTTAACGTTAGCACTACAGTAGATGCTGCAGGAGGACTGCTACCATTCTGAGAGCTTAACGTTAGCACTAGATGCTGCGGGCGAACTGGCCATCTCCGTGATTTGTTTACT
The DNA here is from genome assembly GCF_963971535.1 of Notolepis coatsorum. Lineage (NCBI taxonomy): Eukaryota > Metazoa > Chordata > Actinopteri > Aulopiformes > Paralepididae > Notolepis > Notolepis coatsorum. Next base: position 40,231,740 of record NC_140179.1, read on the forward strand.
TGGTAACACGGGTTGCCACTAGGGATGGGTACCTTTCACATTTGAACCGATACCGGTACCGGTACCTGTGAATCGATACCGGTACCCAACGGTACCTTCTTTCGGTACTTTAGTCTCAAGAAATTTTATTTACCTACCTCAGTCGTAAAAAAAAATCCAAACTTCAAATAACTACAATTTCGACTGTTTTCGGCTTGTCATTGCTCCGACTGCTTTGTTGTTGAATCAAGTCAAATCCTAGGTAAGCATATATTGTGCGTGTGAACGTTGACATGAAAATAAAAAAGTAAAAAAATAAATAAATAAAGTAAAATAAAAAATAATAAAAAAAATATATATATATTTTTTCCGGTTTCTCACTTGATTCGATACTCGGTAGTACCGACGTGTTTCGGTTCGGTGCCTCAAAAGTACCGAATTCGGTACCCATCCCTAGTTGCCCCCCCCCCCCCCCCCCCCCCGCTGATGATAATGAAAGTCATACTGTCATATACCGTATACCGGGGTATTAGGTAATCAAGGTGTAACGGTATGAAAAAAGTCATACCGCCCAAGCCTAAAGGCCTCTGCATGTTACAGAAACTTCAAAGCAACTGCAACACAACATCGACAAAGCAACGGTGTTTTAGACACTCTGCCTTTATGCTTCTGCAACATCGACGCGCAAAGTTAGTTTAACTAAAGTTAGTTTAGGTTCGTGTTAACGTTAGATAATGTACAAAATGAACGTATTTCCGGTGATTTTAGACGTCGCTCTTTTATTTTGAAAACCCCCGACCGGAAGTGTTATAGTGTCTGTTGCTAGCAGCTTAACTTTCTGTGCTTTTCGAGCTAACGTTACCGTAACATTATTAGTTTCCAATGGAGAGGACCTCGGCTCACATGCAGCTCAAACTACCTATTGGAATAAATTAATTGATTGATGTTTAACTTGTCCCTGTGTGTGTCCAGTCATTTCGACTAGCAAACGTTGTATTTAACGTTACCTCAGGACGGATACCATTGTATTTACTTGGTTAGCTATGTAGCTAATGTGGATAGCATTTTGAATAGACCCAATGCTAGCTGGCTGGCTACAGCTTTATTTACTAAATTATGGAGGCTTTTTAAACGTCAAGGTAAGAGAGGATTTGTCATGATCAACTGAAGGCGTATGCTATGGAACAATTATGTGCTTGGGTTTTCAGAAAAAGGTGAGCTATGTGATGCTAATTATTTAGCGTCAACGCTGGAAACAACAATGGAGGACGATATTCTCTGCGGGACTAATATTATTCTATGACAGCCCCGCCCCCATTCGCTAACCAACCAATCACTGCTACGCAATATCAACGCAACGGTTGTTTAGGTTAGATTTGAGGGACATGTACGCAATGTCCAAGCAACACAGTCTACAAGACCCTCTAAAACAACCGCGCTGAAATCGCGCCGATGTTGTGTTGCAGTTGCTCTGAAGTTTCTGTAGCATGCAGAGGCCTTAACACTGATGACACACTGCTGTTACACTTCTAATACACTGATGATACACTGCTGTTACACTTCTAATACACTGATGACACACTGCTGTTACACTTCCAAACACTGATGACACACTGCTGTTACACTTCCAATACACTGATGACACACTGCTGTTACACTTCCAATACACTGATGACACACTGCTGTTACACTTCCAATACACTGATGACACACTGCTGTTACACTTCCAATACACTGATGACACACTGCTGTTACACTGCCAATCCTCCCAGGTGTTGGACTCCTAATTCACTTCCATTCATTTTGAGGACCAAGTCTACATAGTAGGGGTGGACGGTATAAACGGTATACGGTATAAACGGTATGAATTTGCTCTACGGTATGGATTTTGACTATACCGTATAACCGGTAGTGCAGCTCTAAAATAGCAATGACGTCATGTAACCACAGCGCGACTATTTCACTCGCATTTGCCCCTAAAAATAGATAGAATTAGTCATAGATAATAGATATGTGCGAACTAGAAAAAGTTATTTAGGAGGCTTCGCGCAGTGGGCGTGCCAGCCCCTCCCGCACGCATGTCTCTTCGGTTCAAATAACAAACTCAGCAAGACCGACGGCTTCTCAGTTACAGTGGGTGACAATATTGTCACAAGGAAAGATGAAATTACCTACCTGGGGTCCATCCTAGAGGCTAATCTCTCCTGTGACAAAATGGCATCCAATGTAATAAAAAAAGTCAACCAACGAACTCGATTCTTGTACCGGATCTCCTCTCTGGTAAACAAGAACACCCTGAAGACTCTGGCAGGAGCACTCATTCAGGGGTACTACGACTATGCTTGCACCTCATGGTACCAAAGCACCTCAAAGGCGCTAAAAACAAAATTACAAACATCTCAAAACAAACTGGTCAGACTACTGCTTGACCTTACTCCTAGAACCCACCTCACCCCTGCCCACTTCGACAACCTAGGATGGCTTAGAGTAGACGACAGAGTACAACAACTTGCAATGGGCCTGGTCTACAAGATACACTACACGACCAAGGTACCCATGTACATGTCAAAATACTTCCCAAAGGTCAGTGAATACCACGATCACAACACCAGAGGGAGCTCCACAAATCATGTCAAACCCAGATTCGGCTCAAATAAGGGACTAAACACGTTTCGCAATTATGCCACATCAATGTGGAACGCCCTACCCAAAGCTGTAAAGGAATGTGGATCACTACCCACTTTCAAAACCTCTCTCAAGGGACACCTACGGGAGACTGCAATTCAACACTGGCCCCTGTAAATATCCTAACCCAATCATTCCAACCCCCTCCAATGTACAGTCATTTACCTAGTATGGTTTTGTCAATAGTTCAATGTACAATTGTGTTTGTTTGTACAGTGTCTCCTCCCCCCCCCCCTCAATGTACAGTGTTACTTGTTTATACAGTATGCCCCCCGCCCCCCCCCCCCCCCCCAACCACCTCCAATGTAAATTACCCAGTATGGTTGTCAATATCCCAATGTACCCAACCCCCCCCACCCAACCTCCAATGTACAGCTTCTACGTCAAATGTATATACTCCCTTTTCTTGACTCCTTCTGTATCACAAACAGTACTGTATTTGCAAATCTGGTATGTCATAAATGTATAGATGTAGCAGTACTGACTATCTGTATGTCATGTATGTCATATATGTCTATATGAATTGAAAATGGGGGACCCTGATGGAAACAAGACAAACGTCTTTCTCAGGTCTGCATCCCCTTAACAATTGTATGTATTGAGCCGTACTGTATTGTACCCATTCTACAATCTGTTAAATAAAGTTTTCATTCATTCATTCATTCATGTAAACACGGGTCTACTAGTAGTCTAGTGGGACGGGACGTCTCCCTGAGCTAACGTTAGCTTAGCTACCGTTACAAAATGACCCAGTCAACTATTCACTTTTAGTTTAATACATGATGAGGCATTGTCTAACCGAACGGTATCTAGTCGGCCAGCTACCGATAGCTCCTGACATCAACAAACGCTCCATCAAGTCTAGTAGAGTAGACGTGTATGATAGCTCCGTTAGCCGTTAGCTCACGTTAACGCAAATTAGTTCACCGTTCAAAACGAAATGTCCCATTGAACTAAATAATTCACTGAGGCGTTGTATTAACGTTATATATCCGGCTAGCAGTAGCTACAGATAGCTCCTGATATCAATGTCTTATAACACTGATTCGATGCGTATTCGAGCTGAGGGCCAGCTAACGTTATAGTACCAATACAATAGGGTCCAGGTGCAGCGCCGGAGAATCCTGGCCGTAGCTCTGCTCGAGGCTACTAGAGTATAGGTCCAGGTGCAGCTCTGGAGAATCCTGGCCGTAGCTGGAGGCTACTAGAGTACACACAGACAGTGGAGCTTGTTGCGTGGTGGCGATGTCTCGCAGATAATACAAGTACAAGTCTAATTATATAATATATATATTTTATAAAAAAAAAAAAAATTATATAAAATAAAATAAAAAAATTATCAAAAACGATGATACCGTGATATATACCGTTACCGTCTATGCTTCAAATTATACCGTGATATAAATTTTAGACCATACCGTCCACCCCTACTACATAGCATAATACCTTGGTTTTCTGCCAACTTATACTGAGGGTAAGATGAATTTTTGTTGGTGCTACAATCATACAGATGACAGATCATATCTTTATCGGACCGCTGAAGGGTTCTCTGTCCTCAGACAGTTTCAAAGGAAAAAGGTTTGCGATTTCAATAAATGTTATTGTGCCACTGCCAACATGTTTGATGTTTCAGAGACTCCTTCAGGACACTCCTAGATAATATGATTACTATCATTTAGCAGACAACCCTAAAGCAAATAACAAGATATGTGTACACTTTAGTTATTACTTTTACAAATTAACATTTATTCACTTTCAGTTTCTTTTTTACTTGTATGTTGAACAGACAGAAGGCTGGCAGGTCAGGATCTCAGAACTAAGACTGTGTGTCAAAACCAAACTGGGCTTCATCGTTAGACCTCACTGACTGATGATGTAGGGCTGTCCTCATTCAAGTTCAAGTTTCTTTATTAGAAATACAGAATACTTTTGTATGAAATGCTTCTTTCTGTTTTGCTCCTGAGAGTGTGCTAGATGAAATAGATAATTAAAAATAAAATAATTATAATAAGTATAAAATAGAAAGTAAAATACGTAAACAAGTGTAAACAAAACAAAAATTTTCAATACATTAGAACTCACTGACTGAAGTAGGACTGTCCTCATTAGAACTCACTGACTGAAGTAAGTAGGACTGTCCTCATTAGAACTCACTGACTGACTGAAGTAGGACTGTCCTCATTAGAACTCACTGACTGAAGTAGGACTGTCCTCATTAGAACTCACTGACTGAAGTAGGACTGTCCTCATTAGAACTCACTGACTGATGAAGGACTGTCCTCATTAGAACTCACTGACTGATGAAGGACTGTCCTCATTAGAACTCACTGACTGAAGTAGGTATGGAAAATGTTTTTTTACAATCCCATTTTACGGCAATAAAAATGATTGGAATGAGATGAACAGACTGAAAACGTTATCTTATTAGATAAAACAGATCATACTGTATATATATATTTGTATTGCAGATGTTAACAAAGTCTTCCGTTGGGGACATAATTTGCAGTTGAAAATGGTAATAAATCGCAATATATCACAATATCGTGAAATTGTAATATTGTGTCTCTAGTATTGTGATAATATCATATCGTAGGGTCTCTCTGGTGATTCCCACCCCTAGATGTAAGGTTGTTATCCTCAACTATAGAGACATTCTTAGTCAATTAGTTGATTTAATCAGCTAATCTGTAAAATGTAACTACTGTATATTGGAACGTAGTTTGCCACCGATTGTCTATGAGCTGCATCGGCCAATACACTGATGATACACTGACAATACACTGACAATACACTGACGATACACTGACAATACACTGCTGACACACTGACAATACACTGACAATACACTGACACACTGCCGATACACTGACAATACACTGATGATACACTGACAATACACTGACAACACTGCTGACACACTGCCAATACACTGACACAATGACGATACACTGCCAATACACTGATGCGTTGCCAATAAAATAGTTGTTTTGTTTTGTTATAGCAGATGGTATAGCAGTATTATAGGTCTGTTTACATTACAGGTGGTAAAGCAGCATTATAGGTCAGTTTACATTGCAGATGATATATCAGCAGTATTATAGGTCAGTTTACATTACAGATCATGGACGGCATAGCAGTATTCTAGGTCCGTTTATATTACAGATGGTATGATAATCATACACATAATTTATATCATTGGAAAGCCCTATTGTTAGCTTCAAAATGGTACCAAATATGCAAGTTCATGTTCAGGGATTTTCGAAATGGGCCTGGGTAGGAGCAGGAGGGATTAATGTATTCTCCTATTCGGTCATAATGTTGGAGTGGTTCTCTACTTAATGAAGTATACTCTCCTCTTGTGTGTTAATGTTGGAGTGGTTCTCTACTGAACTATTCTCCTCTCCTTCCTTCTCAATGACAGAAGGAATAAAACAAGCTCAGAAAATGGACTTATCAATTGAATTGTGCGCATTGATGCAGAATCATAGCCTTCCTACTGTCTCAATAAAGAACCTTCTCTCCTGTGTCTCTCCTACTCAGTCTCCCTCTCAGCCTTCATACTGTCTCAATAAACAACCTTCTCTCCTGTGTCAGTGTGTCTCTCTCAGCCTTCCCGTTCCCTCTCTCATAATATTAATAATAATAACATTAAGAATGAACAACACATTTAAGACGTCTACATTTTAAATGAAATAATCTCATGTTATGTCAAATGTGTATGTCAAGATTAGGGGAAGTAACAACGTTTCCTATCGACTCACACAAGCCTTTGTCCTAAACACATAACCCAAAGGCCCTCAGAGATGCCTTTAGTATTTGGGGACAGTGTACTGTTACAAGAGAAGTCAAAGGAACCAGTCGAACTGGTACGGAATAAAGCCTGACCAATATGAAACATTATATGCATGAAACAACATAATTATGTCTCATCAAGTTAATACAATAAGTCTTACATCCGTCGTGTTATTCAATATTCTAAGCCAGGTATTTGTTTGAGTATAGGCTACTAGTCTAGTTGAACTGCATGTTACTATTTGGCACACAGTAGGCCTGAAATTAGATCGACATCGACTCACACTTTCTTAATAATGTATAGAGGATTGACACCTCCTTCTGAAAGGCAGGCTGGAAAAGGCGAGGTGAGAGAATTCTCAATGTGAAACTAGTTTTCTCACGGTTGAGTCAGTCACCTCAGTGTGGATGAAACAGTCAAACCCTGTCGAACAGACCAGCTGGGGACTGAGCAGCCTTCATTCCTATACAAGTTAACAAAACAGTACGTATTCAATCTAAATACAGCTTATACTGTGCCGACCTCTACCAAACTAAACAGAGACACGGTGGGACATGGTAGTCACAGCTATGGGTAGTAGGACATGTATAGCCCTTTGTTTTGGTGTTATCAGCTGTGAGCATAATGGAAAGGTTCGCATCCACTTAAAATTCCAAGCCTTTTTTTTCTCCTCAAAAATGGAGAAACTGGATAAGATAAGTGTATCCGAATAGGTGTAGATACATACACAGATAAAGCAACAGTTTCGGGCTAAGACAAGACGGGATACAGGCTAATAAAGGTGTATTATTATTATTATTTTGTTACCATTGGATGTAGTTCTCTTTCCTCTGCGAGCGAGGGTGAGTTGAACTTGTTGCTTTACGCGGAAGCTCCGGTCATTTGCGTTGCCTTTAGACGGTGATGTGATGCTCTCTTCAGGTGGCAAAGCCAGACTAGTGTCCTCCACCACGAAGAAGGAGTCCTGAGCAGGTAAAACAGACTTAAAGAACACCTCGTCCATTCTGGAGCCCCAATAACTCAACAACAACAACACGCGTCGGAACGGTTTGGAACAAACAGGCCATTCAGAGACTTCAGTCCTTAACGTTACTTTGTCATTTGAAATATCCAGAGTCTAGTAGTATCGTGTTGTTGCACCTTGCACCCAGCCTGCAGCCAGCGGACATACTGGCTACTGTGTCTGTTTGAGGGTGTGGCATCATTGTGACGTCACCTGTCGTCTCTTTTTTTACGCGCGGGGACAAGTGCTCCACCTTCTGGCTCGAGAGTACTCTAGTCTAGGGGCATCGTCAGGTTATTTTGGTGACGTGTGGTGACTCATAACCTCCTGACTACTACTACTGCTTACTGCTGCTGCTACTACAGTACTACTAGTAGTATTACTACTACTACTGCTGAATGAATGAATGAATGAATGAATGAATGAATGAATGAATGAATGAAAACTTTATTTAACAGATTGCAGAATGGGTACAGTACGGCTCAATACACACAATTGTTAAGGCTTGCAGACCAGAGAAATATGTTTGTCTTGTTTACATCAGGGTCCCTCATTTTCATTTCATATTGACATTTATGACATACACAGCATACATGACATTTATGGCATAGGGACATATTGGACATTTACGGCGGCCAGTTTCTAACTGCAGCCTCCCGTAGGTTATCTTTAAGAGTGGTTTTGAATGTGGATAGGGATTCACATTCCTTTACAGCTTTGGATAGGGTGTTCCACATTGATGTGGCATAATTGCGAAACGTGTTTAGTCCCTTGTTTGAGCCGAATCTGGGTTTAACATGATTTGTTGAGCTTCCTCTGGTGTTGTGGTCGTGGTATTCACTGACCTTTGGGAAGTATTTTGACATGTACATGGGTACCTTAGTCGTATAGTGTATCTTGTAGACCAGGCCCATTGCAAGTTGCTGTACTCTGTCATCTACTCTAAGCCATCCTAGGTTGTCAATGTCGTATTCGATTTAAAGAGAATAATCATTCAGGACGAGGAGATTACATTAAGAGGTTTATTGCAAAGGTAAGCATGAGTGGAACTCCATCCACGGGTGGCAGCCAACTGACTGTCAGGACCCCTTGTGCAGGTATACATAACAGGGAGGTGCGCCTGGCGCGCCTGTCGTAAAATTATATATTCAAGGCATGAATATTACATCCTCCTTCTTTTAAAGAAAGCTTTATAAGCTATGAACAAAATTGAAATAAAGAAAAGTTGTCACTACTCTGTAAGAATTTCTTTGTACAATAACCATGTGCGTTACACTGTGTCAGGACCAGGCAATGTAAACAGGTAAGATTAATGTTAAAATAAAAAAACAGATTCTTGTATCAAAGGTATTACAGTTCGTATTGTGTGCACTCTTATTCTGGAAAGTCTGCTTGAATATTTGAGTACTTCAGCTGTGAATAAGGTATGTATTCAAAGCTTATATGATCGTGTGTCTCACCACTCTTACCATATGCAGCTCTTATTCGTAGAATTAACTTGCTAACAAAATGGGAGCATATTGACAAGTAAGCAAGTAAGTAAGTCATAGATTCAGTATACATTAATATTCTGTTACATTTCACCACCCCTTTTTTTTTTTTTTTTTTTAATGGGGTATAGCGGTGTTATAATAGGGCAGCAATCCGCTTACATTCATAGGTCTAAGACGTCCCGAGGCTTCACTGCTCGGCCGGATCTGGTGTAGTATGAAGCTGAGTTCGCTTCTGAGTCCCCTGACAGTTCAGGGTCGTTGGTCTCCGGCGGTTGATCGACGCTCTCTGGACTTGGCATACCGTCGCTGTCCTGGAAATGTTCCTCTTTTGTGTCCCCCAGGTGCCTGCGGTTGCGGCGGTATTTGCGTCCCTCTTGGGTGCGAACGTGGTATGACCGCGCAGTGTCAGCTGGTTGTATGACTACTGCTGGCCTCCAGCGTCCATACTCTTGGAGCCTGACAGATTCACCAGAATGTAGTGGGGGCAGTGGTCTAGCTGACCTGTCATAGTATTTCTTCTGGTGCTGTTGTCTCTGCACTCGCTTGTCATGTCCATCTTTGGGGCTTACTACCCCTGGCCGCAGCTGTTGGTTGGTGCTCGGGAGGGTTGAGCGTAGCCTGCGGCTCATCAACAGCTGTGCCGGCGATTTGAAGTTGTCGACTGGGGTGTTACGATACTCCAGGAGGCATAGGTACGGGTCTCTTCCGTCTGCCTTAGCCTTGTCCATGAGTGATTTTGCCGTCTTCACAGTTCTCTCCGCTAGTCCGTTGCTCTGCGGATAATGTGGGCTTGACGTGACGTGTGTAAACTCCCACGACTTGGCGAATGCCTCGAACTCTTTAGACTTGTATTGTGGTCCATTGTCTGAGACAATAGTCTCTGGGACGCCATGCCTGGCACAGGCTGCCTTTAGCTTGTGGACTACAGCTGCCGATGTGGTGCTGTGAAGTCTGTCTAGTTCGAAGAACCTGCTGTAATAGTCGACGGTCACGACGTAGTCCTGGTTGTTCCAGTTGAAGAGATCTGTTCCTACCACCTGCGGTCTGGGATACCTGGCTGAGCAGCTTTAGCTGTGTGTCATTGTCTGTTGTTTCTCTGATCTCCTGTAACCTGTCGTCGTGTACAGGTAGGCTGTTGTACACCATGTGTACCTGAAGGTCCATCCCTTCACTGAGTCCGTCGTCGTGAGAGGTGAGTGATTTCCTGGACAGCGTGTCGGCAACTGGGATGTCTTTCCCAGGGCGGTGCACGATCGTGAAGTTGTACTTGTGTAGTTGTAGTATCATCCTCTGTAACCGCGGTGGGGCTGCGGCGATCGGCTTCTTCATGATCGACTCAAGGGGCTTATGGTCAGATTGCACCACAACATGGCGACCGTAGGCATATTGGTGGAAGCGTTTGAATCCATAAAGGACTGCGTACATCTCCTTTTCGATTTGTGCGTAGTTGACCTCGCTGTCTGTGAGTGATCTGGATGCGTAGCTAATGGGCCTTCCTTCCTGCATCAGCACAGCACCCAGACCATACTTTGATGCGTCCACTTGCAAGCTGAGCTCCTTATCTGGGTCAAAGTAAATGAGGACTGGCCCCGGTTCATTGGTAAGTATGTCTTTCATCTTTTTGAATGCAGCGTCGTGCTGCGCGTCCCACAGGAACTCATTCGATTGTTTAAGCAGCTGTCTCATGGGTGCGTTGATCTCGGAGAGGCTCGGGGCGAATTTCGCCAGGTAGTTGACCATACCTAGCACAGTCTCCAGTTCTGCACGGCTCTTTGGCGCCTCCATCTCCTTGATGGCAGCTATCTTGCCTGGGTCAGGCTTCATGCCGTCAGCTGAAAGGACGTGCCCGAAGTAGCTCACTTCGGTGGCTCCGATGGTGCACTTGTCTGCGTTGAGCCGAACGCCTCTCTCCCGTGATCTCTCCAACATTGCATGTAGATTCTTGTCGTGTTCCTCTCTGGTCGCGCCATAGACAAGGATGTCGTCTACTATAGCTGCGAGCCCAAACGGTAATCGTAGGAATCTGTATCGTCCAAACGGTGTGTTGAACGTCGTCAGCTTCGATGATTCTGTAGAGAGCTTGATGGACCAGTATCCCGACCTTGCATCCAGTACGCTGAAATAGCGTGCGCCTGTTAGTCTGGGTGTGATGTCCTCTAGTGTCGGCAGAGGGTAGTGCGGGCGCTTGATAGGCCTTGTTTAGCTCCTTAGGGTCCAAACATATTCTGAGCTTACCTGTGCGTGGTCTCTCAACAATGACCAGTGCACTGACCCACTCCGTTGGTTCGATGACTTTGGCGATGATCTGTGTGTCTTCCATATTCTGTAGCTCCTTTTTCAGTCGGCCACGCAGGGCGATCGGTGTCCTTCTCAGTGGGCAGACTACTGGCGTGGCGTCTGGGTCTATATGGATGTGACACTCTCCTGGGAATAGTCCGATCCCTTTAAACACATCGTGGTATTCTTCCATGATGGTCTGCTTATCTGTGTATGCAGTGACTGACAACACTAGTTTAATGAGGTCCATATTCAGGCATGCTTGTAAACCTAGAACTGGGGGTGCCTGAGTGTCTACTATGTAAAAGTCTAACAGCATGTCACGCTCTTTGTATTTACACTTTAACGTGCATGTGCCCTTTACTACTAGTTTCTCTCCACCATATCCTGTCAGTCTGCGTGAAGTAGGCTGTATTTTGCGTTTATCTTGCAAACTGTGATACTCTCTCAAAGGAATTACATTTACTTGTGCACCTGTGTCTAGCTTAAATTTAAGCTCTGTGCCCTGTTTTCCTATTTGTATGTCTGCGAAAGCTTGTTCTGTTTCATCAAACCGTCTGTCTGTCACGGTGTCTACATATAGTTCGTCTGATTCTTCACCTGACTCAGAGCGCATGCTAATCTCGTGTACTGAACTTTTCTTGAAACTACCGGCCCTGCAAACTTTAGCAAAGTGGTTCCATTTTCCACACTTTGTGCATTGTTTCCCTCTGGCTGCACAGTTATCTCCTTCCTTGTGAGCTCTGCTCCCACAGTATCCACAGTTCCTTCGTGTGTCTGTGTCGCTCGCTCTGTTTGCTCTCTCTGTCCACTCTGTTCTGGGGCGGTACCTCTGTGCGGTATTCTTCTGTTCATGTCTGTGCACCGCGTGCACGAGCTGCTCCTGCGCGCTGCTCGTGGCGCCAGTAAAGTTCTTTATCTGAGATTGTGCTAGCTCGTGGGCTCTAGCTATATCTATCGCTTTGTCTAATGACAAGTCTGATCCAACGTTTAATAGTTTCTCTCTTACTTTTGCTGAGTGTATGCCAAACACTATACGGTCTCTAACCATCTCATCATTGTTCGCATATGCACAGTCCTTCACGAGTAGTTTCAATGCAGTGACAAATTGTTCAAATGACTCGCTAGGTTGCTGGGTTTTTTCATGGAATTTGTACCTAGCAAAAATCGTATTCCTCCTTGGAAGTACGTATGCTTCGAAATTATCATAGTAGCTCTTCAATACCTTTGCTTCATCTGCACTGAGAGTCCATGTGTTGTGAATGTCTCTCCCTTTTTCTCCGCTCCACAGTAGCAGGTAGCTACATTTCTCGTCCTCTCCTTTCTTCTTAAGTGGGCCCGAAAACATTAGCTCTGCGTGCTGTCTGAACTTCTTCCATTCTCCCGGTAAGTCCAGAGAATCCCAATTCATCCGTGGCGACGGGACTCCGTTGATATCCATATTCATCCTGCTTCTGACACCATGTCGTATTCGATTAAAGAGAATAATCATTCAGGACGAGGAGATTACATTAAGAGGTTTATTGCAAAGGTAAGCATGAGTGGAACTCCATCCACGGCTGGCAGCCAACTGACTGTCAGACTCAGGACCCCTTGTGCAGGTATACATAACATGGAGGTGCGTCTGGCGCGCCTGTCGTAAAATGATATATTCAAGGCATGAATATTACAGTCAAAGTGTGCAGGGGTGAGGTGGGTTCTAGGGGTAAGGTCAAGTAGTAGTCTGACTAGTTTGCTACTGCTACTGCTACTGCTACTGCTGTACTGCTACTACTGTACTGCTACTGCTGCTACTACTACTACTACTACTACTACTACTACTACTACTACTACTACTACTGCTACTACTACTACTGCTGCTGCTGCTACTACTGCTACTACTACTACTACTACTACTGCTACTACTAGCCTACTGCTGCTGCTACTATGGCACGGCTTGCCATACTGCTGCTGCTACTACTACTACTGTTTACTACTGCTGCTGCTGCTACTACTATAATACTACTACTGTTTACTACTGCTTACTGCTGCTACTACTAGTACTACTGCTACTGTCACTACTGGTACTACTACTGCTATTACTACTACTACTACTACTACTACTACTACTACTACTACTACTACTACTACTACTACTACTACTGCTGCTGCTGCTACTACTAGTACTACTGATACTGCTGCTACTGCTACTACTATTACTAGGCTACTACAAATAATAATAATATAATCATGGTGTTTATTCTGTATCGTTTGAGGATTGTTTTATTGGATAGTGAGCTAGGTTTTATTTGTACTACACATACCGTTACTAAGCTGTATGTAAATGATTCAAGCTGTGTGCTTGTATTAGGCTGAACTCTGTTCTTCCTGGAACATGTGCTGACTGGCCACAACGGTGTGTTGACTGAAGAGCCACGTCCTGAAGTGATCATTATACTACATCATTATACTACAAAGAAAATATTGTTGCTGAATCATAATCATCCAACTATCAGGGTTGTGCTGTTATGAATGAGGTTACCTGAAACACAACTGAGTACCTCAGACGAAGATCTGATCTGATCTGTAAAACAAACATGCTTAATAATAATAATAATAATAATAATAATAATAATAATAATAATAATAATAATAATAATAATAATAATAATAATAATAATAATAATAAACTTGATTTGTATAGCACCTTTCATACAGAAACTGCAGCTCAAAGTGCGTCACAACAGAAAAAAGACAGGCATAAAATGAGCACATAAAGTGCAGACATATAAAATCACAGTTTTTCACATTAGGATCTAACATCCCAACAGGCCACCTTGTTTATGGTTTGATTTAGTTTTAAATATACAATAATAAAAAGAGTAAGATCGAATAGAGTAAAATAGTGCACATAAAGTGCAGACATATAAAATCCAATTTTTTTACAGTGCAATAAAATAGTTCTGGATTACTGTTTAACAGTTCAAAGTCGTCTTTACCTTCTCTGTTTGGTGTCCACAGTTTAAAACTTGACAGTCTTCCCTCCTGTTTGATACCAACTTTGACCCTTTGACCTCCCCCTCAGCGCAAACCTCCCTCTCATGGCGCAGTTCCCTCTCTCAGGGTGCAGTTCTAGGCCTGGGTCCTACACAGTTTTAAAGCCTGACAGTCTTTCTTGTTTGATACCCACACAGTTTAATAACTGACAGTTTTGAACCTGTAATAAAAAGTATTATTACTACGTTTAGAACACCTCGGCGAGGCGCCTCGGTATCCTAAACTCTGTGTCGGTCAATTATTTTGCGACAATGCCCTCGTAGCTATACATTATCCCTTTCTTATACAATGGCATGCAAATTTCTTGATTCTGATTGGCTGAAACAGTGAAGTTGCCGGTTGTTATTTAGTATAACACACTCCACGTGACCCCAGATCCCTCCCACAACCGAATTACTTTATTTTTTCTGTCTGAATCAATCCGCCATATGATAGAAAAATGGAAGTATGAATAGCTTTTGAACGAATCCTCCAAAAAAGATACTCAACTGGAATATGTTAGTTTGTTACATACACATGGATTATGTAATTAATTTGTTATGACTCATTGTGAAACAAAAGAAAAATCGCGGAGATAAAAAAAAAATAATAATGGCGGACGTTTATTTTTTTGGTCCGATTTGATTGATTGATTGATTGAACATTTTATTACCAGATTGCAGAATGGGTACAATACAGTACAGCTCAATACACACAATTGTTAAGGGAATGCAGACCAGAGAAAGACTTTCGTCTTGTTTACATCAGGGTCCCCCATTTTCAATGCATCATAATATATGACATACATAATAATAATAATAATAATACTTCGTTTTATATAGCGCCTTTCAGAGGACCCAAGGTCGCTTTACATAAGGGGGGGGGGGGGGGGGGAGATAACAAGTCAACAAACATAGTGGACAGACACAACACATACATATAAAGTGAGAAAGTTAGGGGTTGAAGGCCAGGTTGAAGAGGTGGGTTTTGAGCAGTTTTTTAAATGAGTCCAGAGTTGGGGTGGTGCGGAGTTCTGCGGGGAGGGAGTTCCAGAGGGTGGGAGCTGCCACACTGAAAGCTCTGTCCCCGAACGTCCGCAGTCTGGTTCGGGGGATGGAGAGCTGACCAGTGTCCGTGGATCGCAGGGACCGTGACTGAGTGTAGGGGTGGAGGAGGTCAGTGAGGTACTGAGGTGCCAGGGCGTGAAGGGATTTGTAGGTGAGCAGGAGGGTTTTGTAGGTGATGCAGGATTTGATGGGGAGCCAGTGGAGCTGGATGAGGATGGGGGTGATGTGCTGCCAGGGTTTGGTGCGGGTTAGAACCCTGGCAGCTGAATTTTGAACATACTGGAGCCTGTCAGGGCTCTGTACATGACATACAGATAGACAGTACTGCTACATCTATACATTTATGACATACCAGATTTACAAATACAGTACTGTTTGTGATACAAGAAGAGTCTAAAAAAGAGAGTATATACATTTGATGAAGAAACTGTACATTGGAGGAGGTTGGTAGGTAGGAGATTGGTAGGTGGGGTGGAGGGGGGGGGATTTCATATAACACACTCCACGTGACCCCAGAACCTCAATGTAAATAAACCATAATCACCCTACAAAAACAGTACTGTATTTGTAAATCTGGTATGTCATAAATGTATAGATGTAGCAGTACTGTCTATCTGGGTTTAACATGGTTTGTGGAGCTTCCTCTGGTGTCTACTAGTGGATCTACTATTGGATCTACTTTCTCTGTGGATGGTTTTGTGAATAAATCTCCATTATGCTTCAATTACTGTGTGTTTATTCTATAGCAATAAGGTTGGGTGAATTCGGCCATTGTATAAAAGACATTACACCACTGCGTGTCGGGCCTAACAACCACCCCTAGGCATGATCTAATTCCTATAACACACATGTGATGTAATGCTTAATTAAAGACAGTAGAGGTTGAGTACTTTATTATCTAAAGATGGTCAGTTAGAGTGTTGTGTTCATTCATAGTTAAAGAAAGACAGTAGGTTGAGTGCTGTCTGGTGATTTATATCACTCTGTACGACACTCTGTACTACATTCTGTTGTGGAAGGACAGCACATTCACTGAGAGACTTACACTGCATCAGGGTAAGACATTTTAAGTAATTTAGTAATATCTTTAAACTGAGACTTGATTGCTGACCTGACCAGCTGACTTGATTAAGGGGCGTGTTTAAAGCGGCCATTTTGTTTCCTTAAGTGACCCATTAAGGGCCAGGTGTTAGACAACACTAATTAGTGATAGGGATTTAAAGGCTTGCTGGCTTAGCGTCAGCGAAGCGTCAAGAAACGAAGAGGGACAAAGAGGAGTTTTCCTGGAGTTATCCGAGGGGAATCCAGGGATCCACCTAGTGCTAAGTACACCATAATCCTATTTTACACTCCACTCTGAAAAATCTCCCTTTCCCTCCCACTCTGCTATTTCTCTACTTCCTCCCTGCCACTCTTGACACCACAATGTGTCTCGTACCTATATCCACAATCTGCTCCTCCAGAACAGATTCAACCCACCCACGGCAGTTTGCTAGCAACCCGGCTAATCTCTCCTACCCTCCTACAGCCACTAATACACCTGTCACAGTACGGGGAGGCTTATGGAATTGTCAATCAGCAGTCAAGAAAGCTGACTTCATTACTGCCTACGCCCATAGTCAAAATCTGCAGCTCCTGGCTCTAACTGAGACCTGGATAACCCCCAATAACTCATCAACACCTGCAGCATTATCTACAAACTATAACTTCACTCACACACCTCGACCTTCCAGACAGGGTGGAGGCACTGGCCTCATGACATCTCCTTCATGGGCTACAAACTTAACACCACTCCCAGAACTATCACTCTCCTCTTTCGAATATCATGCAGTATCTGTCTCTAATCCTTTCAATCTCACCATTGTTACACTCTACCGCCCGCCAGGTCCGCTCGATCACTTCACAGATGAGCTGGACATGCTTCTAAGCTCCTTACCGGAAGATGGTACCCCTCTCCTTCTATTGGGCGACTTCAACCTGCCTGACTCATCTCAGTCAGTCATAGTAGTCTCCCTCCTACAATCGTTTGACCTGACTCCCACTGCCATGCCTCCCACCCACAAAGCAGGCAACTCCTTGGATCTCATATTTTCCCGTAACTCCAGCATCATTAACACCACGGTAACTCCCCTACATGTATCTGACCATTCCTTCATATCCTTCTCACTAACTCTCATGCTTAACCGAAAGGTCTTCACCCCAACTCAAACCGTCTCACTCAGACGCAACCTGGCCTCCCTATCCCCCTCCACCCTCTCCTCTGACATACTATCCGCTCTACCTTTGAGTGACACCTTCTCTGCTCTCTCCACAGAGATGGCAACCTCCACCCTCCTCTCAGCCCTTACAACCTCCTTCGACAAGCTCTGTCCCCTCGTTGAGAAACCTGCCCGCCGTTCCCCACCCAGTCCATGGCTGACAGATCCAGTGAGAGAACAAAGACAGGTCTTGAGAGCAGCTGAAAGGAAGTATAGAAAGTCACGCCTCACTGCTGACATCGACACATATCACAACCTCTTGTTAACATTCTCCAAAACCATTACTAATGCCAAAGCTTCTTTCTTTCACCATAGGATCGAGGCCTCTGCCAAGAATCTTCGCAAACTGCATGCTACCATGTCCTCCCTCCTCACTCCCCCCCCACCCCCCCCTCCCTCATCTTTCTCTGCCGAAGACTTTGCGATCTTCTTTGAGGAAAAAGTGGAGAACATCCGCAGCTCCTTCTCCCAACCCCCACCCATTCCAAATGCTGAATCGAGAACCTCATCCTTCACTCTGTCATCTTTCTCTCCCATTACAGAAGCCGAGACCCTGACACTGGTAACGTCGAACCGTCCGACTACATGCCAGCTGGACCGGCTACCCTCCCCACTCCTCCAGACCATAGCATCAGACATCCTCCCATTCCTAACTGCAACCATCAACTCCTCACTCAACTCGGGGGTGGTCCCCACCTCCCTAAAACAAGCCAGAGTCACGCCCCTTATAAAAAAAACCATCCCTGAACCCTACCGTCATAGGCAACTACCGTCCTGTCTCTCTTCTCTCCTTCCTTTCTAAAACACTTGAACGTGCTGTATCCAACCAACTTACTGCTTATCTCTTACAGAATGACCTCCTAGACCCTAATCAGTCAGGCTTCAGGACTGGTCACTCCACAGAGACAGCCCTCATTGCGGTCACAGAGGCACTTCACTTAGCAAAAGCGAAAGGCCTCTCCTCTGTCCTGATTCTCCTAGATCTATCTGCAGCCTTCGACACAGTCAACCACCAGATCCTCCTCGCGGCCCTCGCAGGAATGGGAGTGGCTGGCTCTGCGCTGACATGGCTGTCATCATACCTCAATGACAGCTCCTACCAAGTGTCATGGAGAGGGACCCTGTCGGCCACCCGCCCCCTGCGGACGGGTGTCCCCCAGGGCTCGGTTTTAGGACCCCTTCTCTTCTCCCTCTACACTAAATCACTGGGTAACATTATCACGTCTCATGGCTTCTCCTACCATTGTTATGCCGACGATACTCAACTCTTCCTCTCCTTCCCTCCCTCAGATATCCACGTCTCTGAGCGGATCTCGGCCTGTCTGTCCGACATCTCCGCCTGGATGACGACCAACCACCTCAAACTGAACCTAAGCAAAACAGAATCCTCCCCCCTGACCGACCTTTCCATCACAGTCGAGAATGCAGCTGTGACCGCGTCCCCGACCGCCAAGAACCTTGGTGTTGTCCTCGACGACCAGTTGAACTTCTCTGCTCACATCGCAGCGACAACCAGAACCTGCCGATTCCTCCTGAGCAACGTCAGAAGGATCCGCCCCTTCCTGACAAAAGAAGCCACCCAACTCCTCGTCCAATCAACAGTCATCTCCCGCCTCGACTACTGCAACGCACTGCTCGCTGGCCTCCCGGCCACTGCCACTAAGCCTCTTCAACTCATTCAGAACGCAGCGGCCCGCCTGATCTCAAACCTACCGAAGTCGGCCCATGTCACCCCACTTCTTAGGGACCTGCACTGGCTCCCCATTGCTGCACGAATCCGCTTCAAGGCCCTTGACCTAGCATACCGTGCGGCAAAGGGAACCGCTCCCGCCTACCTCCGGTCAATGGTCTCTAACTACACACCCTCAAGACCCCTACGCTCTGCATCTTCTGGCCGCCTCAGACCTACTCCTATCCAAGCTCCGGGAGGGTCATCAAAGAGAAGTCGCCTATTCTCAGTCCTTGCCCCACAATGGTGGAATGAACTACCCACCCCAGTTAGGACAGGCGAAACACGTCCAATCTTTCGCCGTCGACTAAAGACGCACTTCTTCAACCATTATCTGAATTTAAAAAAAAAAAAATATCTAACCCTAACTAACCGTACTGTCATGCACTTGTCCTAATAAACTAACCTACACTGTAGCACTCAACACTTGATGAACATTGTTGCTCAGCTGATAGAGTTGTGCCCTTCCTGATGGCTTGTCGTACAGAACTTGTAAGTCGCTTTGGATAAAAGCATCAGCTAAATGTAAATCACATATACATTTACATCACATTTACACTCCAAGTTGATTTGAGTTGACTTTACAACTACAAATACAAGAGCTGTCCAAAATAAATTGTAATTGAGTTTTATGGTTCTTCTCTGCAAGGGTTCTATTATGGACTTGTGAGCTGAAGGTTGCCGGTTCAAATCCCAAATCTGGAAAGGCCTGTGTGCCGTTGAGCAAGACATTTACACCTAAACTTCTCTAGCAGTGTCAACAGTGTTAATTAAAAAATTTAAAAGTATTTTTCTAGTGCCAAGAGCTGAAGTCTTGGCTGGAGATAGGAGTGCCAACAACCTCCTTCCATAAACCCAGCAGCCATTATATTATCTGCTCCCATACTTTTCCTTCTCTCTGTCTGTCTTTTGTTTTGTGGTGCTGCTGTATAGTCTCATTGTTTGACATTAGTGTTCTGTCTGCATGTCTGTACACTATTTTAGCTGTTTTGTCTTGCTGCTTGTATGCTATTCTCTACTCTGATATCCTCCACATTGCTTATGTTATTATCTTTTATTGGTTTTTAACATCATGTCCAGGAACTACAGTTAAACATTAAACCCCTGACTAACGCTGGCACTTTTACAAAAATGTAGATCAATGTAAGTGGCATTCTCCTATAGTTTTGTGTAAGCTGCTCTGCAGGCCTGTTTCTTGCCTTAAATGCGGTAGTTTTTTCCATTTTCTTTAATTTTTTGTATTAACCCAAAACACTATATACTGTATAATATATATATCCTGTAGGGATGTAACAAATCATCAGCTTACATTTTACCGATAGGATAACCGCAAGTGGGCGTTTCTTTAAAAATTAAAAAAAATTATACTTAAGTAGCTTACTGATTTTTTTTTTTCATTTTCAAACTTTATTTAACTTTATCTTAAATAGTTCCATTTAAATTTCAATATTGTAAGTCAGTAATTCAAGGAAAATGCAGTATCTGTCTCATTTATGTGCATTTGGGAGATGTTATAATGCAGATTCGGTAAATCCTGTACGTTTTCAGAATTTTCTTGATGTAGGGGAGCCCCAGTGTTTTCTATTTATTAGAATTTTCTGTCATTGCTGGGGTCCACTTGAGATGTTTGATTTGAATTTGTGAGAAAAAAAGATATACGTCTTTTTCACGGATCTAGCCTCTTTTCCTCTTAAAGTGCACCAGATTGATGCATTTAAATGTTAAATGCATGCCCACCATAGTTTCACAAAATAGGGGCCCCCAAACAATTCTGAATTCTGAATTCACCCACCATCTCTAGACGATGTGGCAACTGGACGGTCACACGTTTGGCCTGGGAAAAGGGGATTCGTTCAGGAATAGGCCGATTATCGCACATGCCACTCAAGAGACAGGTTCACATAAACAATATTGGAAGTGTGATCACTCAGATTCAGGGGGAGGAAACTACTAATATATAAACAATGTGCAAATGTTCCCTACAAACATCCCTGTCTTTTTAAATATGATTTCCCCTTTACCCCATAAAACCTACTTTTGTTTAGGTGCTTAGAGCAGAGAGGGTCTGTATGAGGAGCCATATATTCCTCTATGCACCAGTTATAATAAGAGATGAAGATCTGAATGCACTGCTTACCGGAACAATTTCTTTCATTTCTGTATAAAATGTTGCCCAAAATCGGCAGCCACCTACTGTAACACATTCATCATTCTCCTTACAAAGTCTTCTCTGAATCAACATTGTCACAAAGTCTTATATTCTACCTTCAGTCAGGAGTCTGTGTATTTCTTACACACATCCATCCTTGTGCTGAGCTCAACTGTGACACACAAATGTTCAAGTCAAGAAAATAGTTTTCTTGATTTTCTTTAATGCTCCCAGTATCATCTAATAGTAGACAGATGAAAAAGTTTCAACCTGTCAGATCCCAGACAAAGACTGTCACCAATCTACAGTGTTAAACTACATCCAGGTAATTAAAAGTTACAAGCCCCATTTTCTTGAAATTTTTATATTTTCACAATTAATATTTTCTTATCACCATAGATAATAATAGATCAAATTTATATAGCGCCTTTCATAGAACCCAAGGTCCATAGATTTATTTTATAATGCAAACATCTTCATTCTACATCAGAGAAAAACAACCACATTCACATTCTCAACCCTGTGGCACGTCAGTTCTCAAGAATACAAATATACATATTCAATACGTTTTTTTTCTTATTTGTACATCGTTAAAAAAAAGAAAGAAAATTATATAAAAGACCAGGAGCCGTTGTACAGGCATGTGTTCCCATTAGAAAACACATTTCAACTCCTCTTCAAAGATATTTACAAAAGGACCCGTGTAGATTTCGGTCTTCATTCAGTCAACAAGCCCAGACCAAAACCAATCACAGCAAACTACAGGATTATTGTTGTTGTCTTGCACACACCAATTACTATAGAAATACTATAGTAAATCACTATAGAAACAGCACTTTATATAGTAAAACCACAGGAATACTATAATGCCCTGCAAACAGTGAAACTGAGAAAAATTGCTTTAAACTTCTTTGACTATCCAGTGATTTTGTAGTTACTGCAATTCTTTATACCCGTTTTCTCTAAAACAGAGCACAATTGAACTCTGAAACTTTGTCACAAGATAAAACAGATATTGAGAAGTTCAAATTCACTCATAACTAAAATTTGAAAATAATTGTAGTTACTGCGGTTAGCTTCTGCAGGGCAGTATAGTGATTCACCATTAATTCCTATAATATTCCACTACAGAAACAATATGGTGAATCACTACAGTAGTTATGTGGTCAATCTATAGTGTATTATGTACAAATCAAAACACAGGAATTCTATACATCACTACAGTATTTCTGTGGTAAATCTCTATAGTGTGTATGAAAAAACAACACAGGAATACGTTATTTTTTCCTCTAGTTTGTTTTGGTGCGGGTGGGTGTGGTTCTGGATCCACCGGTATCTTTCAACACTGGTGACGATACAAGTGATATTTTAGGCTCCACTTGCGGTATGACACAAAACTGATCTCTCTGCAGGATCTGAACGGGGAAAGATAACGTTCCTTGTTTTTGCATGTTTCAAGTACGAGAAAGACGGTCACTTTATTAATAAGAAAAAAGAAAAACAGATTTGAGCTTGTAGTGCGAATTGAGCCTAAAATATGACCTCATATGTATGGCATCACATCATCTTTCATTTTCTGAGTCCCAACGATTCTTTAACCGATTTGTCCCGATAGCGAAACATGTCAATGACTCTAGTGACGAGAGGCAGAGAGAGATGACCGACTCTCTGGTACTTCCTGGGTCACGACCAATCAACGGGTCAGGTTGGATGGGTCACGACCTATCGCAGACATGTTAAATGAGGAACACCACCAATCACGATGTTCAAGGCATCCCATAACAACTTAAGGCAAAGATAGACACTTTGCACCATTAGTAGGGCTGGGCAATATATATCGATATTGAATATTGTCTAACTGTTACATTGTATTGTGGTTTATTGAGAATTGTGACACCCAATTTAGCAGTCTAAATCAATGCTTCTCACAAAATGATTTTCTGAAATGTTTGAGAATGTCAGGTGAAAATTACTTTCAACTGATTGTGTCACACTTGCCATTATCATGCAGGACCAATATGATAAACATTGATTGGATTATCCGACATGTGATTTGCCATACCTAAGGAGATAAGTGATATATATCGATATCGAATTAAGTGTTTGTGAATATTATGGTATTCTCTTGCCCAGCCCTAAACATTAGATATATTTCTAAAGCCTTAGAGGACACTCTCATGGATTGTAAAGAGCCATTCATAATAAGAGTTAAACCAGTGGGTTAAGGTGTGTTCAATCAGTCCTAATCGACTTGGAAAGTTGGAAATGTAACAAGTCGTATTCACGAGGCAATAGCGTTCGGGTCTGCTGATGATGTCCCATGTGATACTCCATGTTCATAATGAAGTACGTTTGCGCCATAAAAAGGTTAAAGGTCAGTGAAACGTCACGACTCGTAAAGATTACCACTGGTATTTACCACTCGGTTGGCTCTTTGAGTATAAACTTCCTGCTGGTAAACTGGTACATTTTCGACTTTCCATGTTGACAACAAGGACCAGTCCAACCAGTTGGTTAGTTGTTAGTTACAGTAGTTGAATTACATGGTGGGGACGTGAACCCAGTATGTTCAGAGGGAAGACGCCATGATGTGTTTATCAGTCTAGTGAGGTAGTGTCTCGACCACAGCTGCTAGCAGGGTGTGCTTCTACATGCTCGTTAATATGACCGTGTTCATCACAATATTTACCTTCTGTGAACTGGCTTGTGTAAAAGCTATATCCCGTTTACAACAGCTGGTATGAGCCGATAGTAGAAACCTCAATATAATAGCCGGGATATGCTAACATTAGCGGGAATACTGAGGCCTGTTTACTGGTGGGTTTTGTGGTGTGTTTACTGGTGGGTTTTGTGGTGCGTTTACTGGTGGGTTTTGTGGTCCGTTTACTGGTGGGTTTTGTGGTGCGTTTACTGGTGGGTTTTGCCGTCTGTGAGAGTTGTTTCCATGGTAATATAGTAATATTATGTCTCCTCGTCTATACAGGCATATAGGTAGCTGGGAATGAGATATGAACATGCATAAACACTGTATCCCATGAAAGGACATTAGCTAGTGTCCTGAAGATTAATATGAATGTAAATACTCTTTCCAAAAATGTCCTGCACATATTTCTTTCCGATTTCTGTCCAGAAGCACGAGCCGACTGCTGCATGCTAGAGACCATTACTAAACAGACAAACGACCGTTTTCTCGTGGGCAGTCCGTTCCTAAATCAAATAAAATCCCTTAAGCAGGAGATCAGTGACATGTTTCGATGAAATGTCGATCTTCAGATGTTGTCTGCAAGCGTTCAGATAGGTCTCTGTTGTGTGTTAACCAGCATCACAGGCTGATATATCATACAAGCCTGAAAAGATTTCACCCTCAAGGGTGATTTTGGGGCAAGTAATCTTTTTTTTGTAAAAAAAACTAAAATAAAAAAAAAACTAAAGAAATAACAAATATTAAATCAAGTGACCCCCATTAGAACATTCATACAAAAGTCTGTGTAAGGCATTTCCCCAAGTGAGTCACCAACAAAGTCCTGCGATGGCTTTAGTCTGTCCAGGGGGCAACCATAGGACATTTACATACGTGAGCCGTGACTCAAGATTCAAAATGCATGCAAAAAAATAAGAAAAAGTTGTCAATAATCCATCATTATGTTTCATTATGTGTCCTGGACTCAGATCAGAGGAACTTGGTCTCGACGACTCGTCTGAAGAACTATAACACCGCCAGGATTGGGGGGGGGGGCGGGGCGAAGAGGGGAGGGGCGGTCCTATCTACACGCAGAGCCCAGCACGGAGCCCGGCGATGGCGTGGTGGTGTTGAACCTAGGGAAGTTGTCGTTAGGAGGAGGAGGAGGGAGTAAGGAGTTCCCATTAGGAGGAGGACTCTGGAGTAAGGAGTTCCCGTTAGGAGGAGGACTCTGGAGTAAGGAGTTCCCGTTAGGAGGAGGACTCTGGAGTAAGGAGTTCCCATTGGTGGACGAGCAGCTCAGCTGGAGCCGTCTCAGATACTCTGCGTGAACGGGCTTGTTCCTCTGTAGCACCTTGATCGCTTCCTCCACCGTGAACCATTCTCGCTTACGGCCTGTAGGGGGAGACAGAGGACCATGTATGAGTTATGATACTGCAAGGCGCCACAAGGTGGCAATGCCTCTCTGTGTTGCCTCCCAAAAATGTGTAGAACTGGTTAATAACCAGGTTAAAAGGTAGATAGTGGAGTAGCGTCCAGCTGCAGCACCGGAGCAATCCCCTCACTAGACGCTGTGGCAGCCACAGAGAGCGTGCGCTGATTGGCGGAGAGTACGGAAGTTAGCGCTGATTGGCGGAGAGTACGGAAGTTTCTCTACCACAGAGAGCGCGCGCTGATTGGCGGAGAGGGGACGTCACTCCACATTGGGCCTAGCCCCTCCCCCTTGACCAAGCACAGTTGAGACGTGCGGTTGGAGAGAGGGTCACGGCCAGGAATTGATTGATTGAAAACTTTATTAACAGATTGCAGAATGGGTACAATACAGTAAAATACTTCCCCAACCCTAACCTCTATGGTTGAGGGCCTATGTTGCTTTGTTACATGAAGGATTACCAGCCCCGACTGTCACTCTAACCTTAACCTCTCTTAGATGAGGGCCTAAACCTAACCCTTAAGAGAAACTTCCGTACTTTCCGCCAATCAGCGCGTGCTCTCTGTGGCTGCCACACACAGCGTCTAGTGAGGGGATTGCTCCGGTGCTGCAGCTGGAGGCTATTGAGATAGTGCACCCATGCCGTGAATATGCACACACACACAAACCCCAGTGCTTTGGCTAGTGCTTAATCTCTTTATTTTATTATTACATCATTATTTTATTATCTATATTTGTGCATGATCTTATACAGTATATACACATTTAGTACACACTCACAAACACACACACAGTATATACATTGTTATTTTTATTTGATATATAATATCTACATCCCGTTATCTGTACTGCACACTTTTTTATAACTGTATATAGTCATCTTGCTGTTATTTAATTTTTATTCTATACCAATTTTATTTAATTTATATTATATTCAAGTTCAAGTTTCTTTATTAGTTGTCATACAGAAATACAGAATACTTTTGCATGAAATGCTTCTTTCTGTTTTGCTCCTGAGAGTGTGCTAGATAAAATAACAAGATAGTATAAAAAGTATAAAATAGAAAGTCAAGTACGTAAACAAGTGTAAACGAGACAAACATTTTCAATATACCTATATACACAGTATATGTACAGTCTATACAATGCAGATACAGTACAGTGTAGAAATGGTGAGATATAGCTTAGCTTGTGGTGCCACCTTGTGGTGGTGAGGTGCAATGAGGTGCATGAGATTGATGCCAATAAATATAAAGTGTGTTAGTGTCTAAAGTGGGTAAAGTGGGTGCTACAGTGTGTTGTTTATTTAAAGTGAGTGTGTGCGTGTAGATGTGTGTGCTGTGGTGTATTTGATGGTCTTTATTGTTCATTGTGCATCCTGATGGCCTGGGGATAGAAGCTCCTTCTGAGCTTGCGATGAGACTCCGGTATCGCTTGCCTGACCGCAGCAGTTCAAAGAGGCAGTTGTTTGGGTGGCTGGGGTCTTTGATTATTCTCTTAGCCTTACCCATGCAGCGCTTGTTGTAAATGTTCTGGAGAGTGGGAAGCCCCCCTCCAATTGTGCGTTCGGCTGAACGGGCCACTCTCTGTAGTATGCTACGGTCTTGTGCAGTGCTATTCCCAAACCAGGAGGTGATATTGCCAGTCAAGATGCTCTCTATTGTGCATGAGTAGAAGTTCTTGAGGATCTTCTGACTCACTTTGAACTTCCTTAGGCGCCTAAGGAAGTAGAGGCGTTGTCGTGCCTTCTTGATGACACTGTCAATGTGTGTGGTCCATGTCAAGTCCTCGGATATGTGGACTCCGAGGTACTTAAAACTGTTCACTCTCTCAACCGGTGCCCCGTCGATGCTGAGGGGGCTGTAGTCCCTGACCCCCGACCTCCTAAAGTCCACAATCATCTCTTTTGATTTGCTGACGTTCAGGGAGAGGCTGTTCTCTTGACACCATCCCGCTAGAACCTTTACCTCTTCCAGGTAGGCCCTCTCATCGTTTGCAGAGATCAGGCCCACCACTACTGTGTCATCAGCAAATTTGATGATTGTGTTGCTGTTCCGCTGTGCCACACAGTCATGTGTGTACAGGGAGTAGAGGAGGGGACTCAGAACACAGCCCTGGGGGGCCCCTATGTTGAGAGTGATGGATGAGGAGGTGCAGTTGCCTGCTCTCACCACCTGGGGTCTGCCCAGGTTGATGGGGAGGGAGGAACAGATGTAGCCCTTCACTAGCTTCTCAAAGCACTTCATGGCTATGGAGGTGAGAGCTACAGGGCGGTAGTCGTTGAGGCAAGCAGGCTTGGAATTTTGGGTACAGGGATAATGGTGGACTTCTTCAGACAGGTGGGGATGACAGCCTGTTCTAAGGACAGGTTAAATATGTCAGTGAATACCGGGGCCAGTTGGTCGGCACAGACTTTTAGGACGCAGCCGGGGATACCGTCCGGTCCTGCTGCCTTCCTGATATTCACTTTCTTAAAGGTCCTCCTCACCTCATGTTCTGTTATCCTGAAGTCTCCATCGGCAGTGGCCCCCCCGGTAAAAAATATTGGATGCTGCTATGGTCGAGGAACCACAACAAAGTGAACTGCACTCTTTTTTTGCTGTAAGGTACTGAATGACGTGACAATAAAGGAATCTGATCTGAATTGATTATACTGTGACTTGAATTGTTTATATTGTCAATTGATTATACTATGAATTGGATTGCTTATATTGTCAATTAATTATACTGTGAATTTAATTGTTTATATATTGTCAATTCTTCACAATGTGAATCTAACAGTTGATTCTGTTCAGAGTCCCAATGTGAGATTGAAAATACAAGAGCAGATACAGCAAGGTACCATTTACAGTAAGGGGGAGGCTGCTTTTGGTGCCACACAAAGTTACCGTGGCAACAACTGACTTCTGTTTTGCCCACGGGAGTAATTTACAGGCTGCTGAAAGAGGTCGTTCTGCTCAAGGCAGAGACACATTAGGCGTGTTCGAGATTGGCGAGGCAGACGCGGATCTGCGCAGGTTTTACTACGGCCTCGCCAAGAGCGTTGCATGGCGGTTAGAATGTTGTCCGACTTGCTTTGGAAATCTGACGAGGCGAGGCGCGGAAATCTCACGGGAGCGAGCCACGCACAGCCTTCAGAGCGAGGCTCCACAGTACCCCTCACCCGACTGCTCCACGCAAATCCATGATGGGGAACGACTTGCTATCGTTGCGCAAAGCACCTATTGGCTCAGAAAAGTCACCTGATTGTAACCAGCCACAAGAGGAAGTTATGAGACGTTTGATTGATTGATTGAAAACGTTATTAACCGATTGCAGAATGGGTACAATACAGTACAGGTCCTGTCTACCCGTCTATCAGATATATTTATTATTATTATAATTGGATACAGGAGTTTGGGTACCAAGAGCTTCCTCAAATAACGTTGTCATCATATCATCATGATAAACTTCAAGCTGTCAGACACCAAATTATTTTTATCAGAGTAATGAATGCTGTCTCAATAACCATATCGGCAATGGAGTTTATATCAAAATAACAATCAACCCCCCTGAACAAATAGTTTTGCGATTGCTTCTTCAAGTCGATTCTACAGACGGACTGTTTCTATCATCGGAATTAAATAATTATAATGATAATAAATACGACAATTACATTTTGCATTTATAGTCATGACTCAATGAGCAATCTGAGCATTACCGCTCGTATGTACAGTACTTCACTAAGCCGATTGGCTCACAGTTAACCCAATCGGGGATATAGTGAAATAGATATAGATTAACGAATTCCATATAAATCTATAGTTCATTAACGATGCAGCAGCTGATACTGTATACACACACACTGCTGAATAATTCTGTTTTGCTTCAATATATACTGTATATATAATTCTGTTTTGCCTCAATACATATAATATATTGATGCAAAACAGAATTATTCAGCAGTGTGTTGTGTGTGCGTTAGGGATGTGCATCTCCTCACTGAGGCCGATGCGATGTGCATCTCGATACGGTGCCAACGATACGATACATTAACGATACATTTGAAGCACCGGGCGATGCGATGCGATATGATTCACCCCCTGTTGAGATACGATACGATTCGATACGATTTGATTCAACATAATGCGATTCGGGGCGATACGATTCAACACGATGCAAAATAATAATAATAATAAATAATACAATTTTATGGTATGACAGAGGATTTGGTTGTATTCCTTATATGCAGCTTATATTATTAAAAATAAAAGAATCTACTGTAAGACAATTTATATAAAAACTCTTGGGTGCCTAAGAAGACTTTTGCATAAACTGTCTTTTCTATCCACTTTAGCTAAAAACGAGAGAGAGAGAGAGAGAGAGAGAGAGAGAGAGAGAGAGAGAGAGAGAGAGAGAGAGAGAGAGAGAGAGAGAGAGAGAGAGAGAGAGACTCCCCGTCTGAGCGGCCGGCGACAGTTGATGATGTCACACACTAGACTAGGTCACTAGGATGCGTCAGATACTTTCCGACCGTAGCATTATTGTCAACAACACGGAGCTGGATGGATTGCATGAAGCGATATAATTAAGAAATGAATAACCAATAAATGTGAAGTTATCTTTGAACCCCTGTTGTCAAGCGTCTTCAATATACCCCCCCCCTCCTCACTAATGTTACTGGTGTTGCAGAGTCACTTTAGTTAGACTGTAGACACTAGTTTAGCGTTAGCTGAACGGCTAACTGGCGTTAGCATGTTGGGCAATTCTATTCATGTCTCCTCGACTTCCACTGTTTGTTGATAACCGTGACGCGGCTCTCGCCTTATGTAGTAGCAAAGCAATAGTATCTGCTGTGTGTGTGTGCAGTCACAGTGCACTGCTGACAAGTGGATGAGAGGAAATTATATCAATGCATCGCGAGTTCAGCCTGGCATTTTGCCGACGCGGACTTATTCCACCGGTGCACTTGCATCGTCAACGTGTATGCCGGCGCACCGATGCAAATCGATGAATCGTCACATCACTAGTGTGCGTGCGCGCTGCGGTTGGCAGGAGCGCGCAACAAGATGGTATATAAATATGGTATATTAATACTGTGCTGTGCTGTGTGATGACAATACATTTGAATCGAATCTAGTTCTGCACGCGGCCCTCGAGTCGCATTATAATGAACAGGTGTGTATGTGTGTGTGGTAACGTGAACGCGTATCTGCCATGCGAGACTAGGCGAGAGGCTGTCGTCAAATCTGAAGTGTCCGACGTTCTGACTCCTCCCCTGGCTGCACTCGGCTACTCTCGTCTACTTTCGAGGCGAGCCGAAATCAATCTCGAACACGCCTACTTATAGACACCTGTTCTCACCACATACCTCTCTGCTCCTATAGACCTAAAGCTCAACACACGCACATTTGCCAAGCACTGCACCAGAGCCACACACACACACATATATATACATATATATATATATATATATATATATATATATATATATATATATATATATATAGTGCTTTAGATAGATTAAAAAAAAATTATCTCACAATTTTCTGTAATTAATCTATATTAATCTAGATATAAAATAGCATTTTACTACTTAAAACCGAAGCTTGTAACTTGAGTAAAATCATGGAATGAATGTAAAATCAACACAAAGAAAGTATATTTAGATTCAGAGACTATTTTAATAGCTTTCTTTGAATAGTTTCTCTCCTGTGAAATACAAATGTTCAACAAAACCATAAACATTGACTCTCTTATATCCGTGGCGCTAACAGAAATAAAAACAACCCAGGCCTATGTTAAAGTGCAGATTGGCTTAGAGGACGATAATGTCTTGTATGAACTACCAGTAATATAAATCATATTAACAACAAAAATGTGTTTCATCTTCATGTCAGATGATTTTCAAAAAGGTGCACGAGTCAATGCAAAAAAAGAACAAGCAAATATACTGCTGAAAGTTCAGAACGTTGAAGATTTTTCACTCCATAGATTAATCTAGATTAATTTATTTTAAAGGTCCCATGCATTATAAATGTCATTTTTCAGTCTCTAGCATTGTATTATAGTAATAGGAGTTCGTATCAATGTGTTTTAGGGTCTAAATACCATATTGGCGGATTGCTCCGTTTCAGCCCAGCCCCTCTCGTCCTCTAGTAAATCGGGTCATTTTGATTTGAAGACCCGAGTCACGTCACTGGGCGCTGTGGGTAGCGCACAGTGATGCGATTGGCTCTGTGGTTGGAGCTAATGCCCGCCCCCATTCTACCTAGAATAGAGAGGTACCTACTACCTAGAAACAGGAGTGCAGTCACTTGCATATCTTCCACGATGAGCAAACCCCGCAGAACATGTTCTGTTCCTGGCTGTAAAGCTACTAATACGTCTTTGCACGGTTTTCCCGTGGATGCCGAACTTCGCCAGCAATGGAACAAGTTCGTTTTTGGGGACCCTCCTAGTTCTGTCGCAACGTCTAATACTCGGGTTTGTACTGCACATTTTTCCACCGAAGACGTTGTCAATCAAGGTCTTTTTGATGCTGGCGTGGCATCCTGGATGGTGCTAAACAAAGGAGTTGTACCTACTATTCGGGACCCGACACAAGTAGTAAGTAGATATGTCGTAATTAGCCAGCTAACTAACTAACTGTTGCTAGCTACGTTCACTGTGTGTATGTGGGAGGGAACCTTGGGGGGTGGGGTGAGGTATGTTATCATCAATACAATCTAATGTTACTGTATATAACTGCTGCTCTTTATAAAGTAACGTTATAGCAAACTATTGAAGCAAGCTAGTCATAACTGCTCAAAAAAAAAACACAACTAGTGAGAGGTAAACAAGGTAACGTTACTTATAGCAAGCTATCGAAGCAAAAGCTGGCTGATCGATCAAGTAAGTAAGTAACGTTATTTCGGCAAGCCATTAGACTAACGGTGGAATCAACTTAGCAATCGGAAACTATTTACAAGCCTCGCTGTTGTTTGGGGGGTGGGTGAGTACAATCTAACGTTAGTGTGTGTGTGTTCGACGGGCCGCGACAGAAGTACACTGTATACAGTA
The DNA here is from genome assembly GCF_963971535.1 of Notolepis coatsorum. Taxonomy (NCBI): domain Eukaryota; kingdom Metazoa; phylum Chordata; class Actinopteri; order Aulopiformes; family Paralepididae; genus Notolepis; species Notolepis coatsorum. The sequence continues at coordinate 40,264,341 of NC_140179.1, forward strand.
TAACTGCTGCTCTTTATAAAGTAACATTTTGGCAAACTATTGAAGCAAGCTAACAAGGTAACGTTACTTATAGCAAGCTATCGAAGCAAAAGCTGGCTGATCGATCAAGTAAGTAAGTAACGTTATTTTGGCAAGCCATTAGACTAACGGTGGAATCAACTTACCAATCGGAAACTATTTGTAAGCCTCGCTGTTGCAAATCGACTTCTTCTTCTTCTTCTGAATCATACTGTGGGTCGCTCTCTGGATCCCAAACATAATGTACAGCCATGATTGTTAATTGTTATTAATGCTGTTAGTTAGTAAAATCGGTATATGTTTTGCGTGTCGAAATAAAAACACCTGAGACCTGAGAGGGAAGGACGGGGAGATGGGCGGAGCTATTTGGTGGGTGGCTGTCACTCAAAGCATTCTGCTAGTATGGGTGGAGCCAAGCCAATAACAGCTTGAAATCTTGGAGATGAAAAATGCTGGTTTTGAGTACAAGATTAGAAATATAAAACAATGATTATTTTTGGAATAAACCTTACAGATGTGTTACATAGACTCACAGGAATTGTGTAAAGTTGCCCAAATAGTGCTAGGAATAGCAATGCATAGCCCCTTTAATGCTTTAAATAATTTAAATTAATCTCCAAAGTTAAAGCATTAACATTGACAGCCCTAATATATATATATTAGTGCTGTCAGGTGATTAAAACATTTTATCTAATTAATTACAGGATTTGTAATTAATTAATCAAATTAATCGCATAACCATTTTAGGCCTGATATTCTATAATCATATTTCAAATTGCATGTGTCCGGATGGCAGAATTCAGTACTGTATCTACAAAACCTTCTGTTTAATCATCTTCCATTTATTAATTTGCTTAGATTTTTCAGGTCTGGTAAATTTTAGTTATTCACAGTTAAAGATAAAAAAAAATTATTGATATTCTCATTTGGTTCATTACAATTTACTCAAGCCTAGTAACAGACACAGTATTTCTGACACTTGGAATACATTCCCTGAGATCCATAGATGTCCCTAGAATCAGATACCAAGAACATGCAAATGGACCATATTAAAATAAAGTGTGTACATGTGTATTCTACGTTATTATGGAGTGAATGAGATAAAAAAAAAAAAAATTGTAATTAATTTTGCGTTAATTTTCATAACGCGATAATTTGCTGTGTAATTAATTAATCTAATTAACGCGATAAACTAACAGCCCTAATATATATATATATATATTTACCTATGATAACAGAATGTACTATATATATACCTATGTTAACAGAATGTACCATATATTTATTGATGTTAACAGAATGTGCCATTTATTTACCATATATCATATTTGACTGTTAACACTTTGCCGCCCAAGCACGAGTTAACTCGTGATTCGATTCCACCCGTTGAGGACCAGAGCCACGAGGAGTTGTTATTGTTTTATTCCATATTAATAACGCTATTAACGTCCGCGATCGACTTGCAGGACCTACCTACATATTTGATTTTCGAAACATGCAATACCGGCCAGATCCGCTTAGGGGCGCCATCGCTCCACTGCAGTATCATTGAGGGCGATTGAAAAAAAATTCTTTTCACTGTCTGTGGGAGTTTCATATGAGCCTCGGTTCCAAACGAATACCCTCCATCTTTGATCCCGTTACCGAACGCATATTTCAGCCTGGAATAATGGGATTTATGATTAGCCAATGGACATATCGATCTACCAGCTTCCGATGACTAATGACGAAATGCTGCCGGCGATCACATGGCCTGACTGTAGGATACTATTCACCCAAATTACAGCTGGATTGGACATTGTTTTAAAACGTAACGTGATCGATCAGTGAAAATGGTATATTGAACTCACACTGTATTGCTAATCAATAATAGTAATCGGCATTCCCTGCCGCCCCCATTTCATCCATAGATGCTCTGTAATAGTCCGGATGCTACGCAGTTTGTTTTATTTCATTCGTATATATACAGCAGAAATGGCGTTTGATATAACGTGACTAGCCTTTAGCCTATTATCTAGCTCCCCAGAAAAAAACCGAGGCGAAAACTGCGATAAACCTTATATTCACGCACGGCGCTATAAAATGACAACCAACCGATGGATTTTTTTTTTCTTTAAGCCATTATGAAGGCACGGTTTATGCACTCAAGTGACAATGAGAATGGACAGATAGCAATACTATAAATTATATATATAGCTGTTAGAAAGTACATCGGTTTGTAAACAAACCTCTGTCCTCTGGCCTATAAATCGGCGCTACATGCTGGTCGTCAATGTGTTAACAGAACCACATATTGCCACCTATTGACAGAATGTAATATCATAATTATTTACCCGTTACCAGAATGTACCATATATATTTATCTATGTTATGTTAACAGAATATACCATATTTGTACCCGTTAACAGAATGTACCATATACCATAATATATATCTACCTATGTTAACAGAATGTACCATACAGTATACATGTACCCGTTAACAGAATATACAATATATATTTAACTATGTACTATATATATATAGGTCTATGTTACCAGAATGTACTAGGGCTGGGCGATATGGCCAAAAATGATATCGCGATATATTTTGGCTATATCGCAATACACGATATATATCGCGATATTTTTACATTTCCTCGAAATCACTTAAAAATGCTTAACCCTTTGATGCATACAGTCACGCCAATATGATGATTATAATAAGTCCCTGCAACATATGTTTGCATTATTAAACCATGGAGATGCTTTAAAAAATAATTTAATGAAAATGTACTAAGAGTAGTCTACTGACACACTAATAAAAAAAATTATTTACATCTAAGACAATTTATATAAAAACTCTTGGGTGCCTAAGACTTTTACACAGTACTGTGTTTTCTATCCACTTTAGCCAAACACACACACAGAATGTACCATATTTACCTATGTTAACCCTTTGGAGGCCAAACCCGAGATAAGTCGGGTTAACGCGCCATGCTCTGGGCGCCAAACCCGAGAAATCCTGGGATTTAATCGATATTTCTTTTATTAGCTATATCCATAAAATTTTCATCCATCCAGCCTGACGTTATCATTGGGAATGGGTCTGAGCTCGCAAAGGGCAAATGCCGCCACCTAACATCTCCCGGATGGCATTGCACATCATTGGAATCCCTCTGGCTGGGGCTGTGCATCAATCTAAGAAGTCCGGTCCAGGTTTTCCTTCTCGGGCATGCAGTATGGTTATAACACATTGACTGGGGACACTCGGAGCAGCGTGGATTATGTGTTTTGGACATATAACGTTGGATCAATAAACGCGATCAATATTTGGAATGGCGATCAGGAATTAGATTAATCTTTTTGCAGGACATCAGATGTGAGGTAAGGACTTTATGTTACGAATCTTGGGTTAATCCGATGTTCCTTTCACCGCCATCGGAGCGCGCGTGTGTGTTTAAGTTTCGCGCCGACCAAAGTACAGAGAAGCGATTTTTCAGACCCCGCTTCTGTTCGTCCATGATGACACATAATATCGATAATCTAGCGTTTATTTGAAAACGATTCATAAATCAAGCGACAGACTTCCGGTATGGTGAGCAGGGAGTAGGATGCGTTTTTCCCTCTCTCCCTCGTGTTTTTTTAAATTCTACGTTTTAAGACTCCAAACCCTCATAATTCTTGTTTATATGCAAGTATCGATATAGCTAACTAAATATTTATCTTCGCAAAGATGTCATCCAAGACTCCAAGACCAAAACGGGGCGATGTTCAAAATGAGGAGGAGGCTGACGACGCTGTTAGCAAGGCCTGGCTGGCCACCCTGCTTGAGAGCCACAAAGAAGCTATTACCACCGAGTTCAGAAAAGCCATTACAACTCTGGAAAATAAACTTGACCAAATGAAAACGGACGTGGCCGACAACGGACAGCGGGTCAAGTCCCTGGAGGAGAATGCGGAATCTGTAAGCGAAATAATTGCGTTGCTAGAGGCTACATGTGCTGATCTGAGGGCTAGCCAGGCTATGCTAAAGGCTAAGGCGGAGGATCTCGAGGACGACGTAACAACCTTCGGATCGTTGGACTACCAGAACAGATTGAGGGCCCGAGACCAACATCCTTCTTCGCCACCCTTTTATCCCAGGTTCTTGGGGCAGAGACCCTCCCTAACCCTCCAGAATTGGACCGCGCACACAGGTCTCTGGCAGCTAAACCGAAGCAGGGTGAAAAGACTAGGCCTGTTATCATCAGGTTCCATAACTATCAAACTAAAGAACGGGTGATCCGGGAGGCCAGAAAGAGAAGAGCGGAGATGCAGTACAATGGTCAACAAATTGCTTTTTACAAGGATTATACCCCGGCTGTGTTGGAACAGCGAGCACCGTACCGCGATGTGATGGCACTACTTTACAAGCGGGGGCTGAGGCCTAGTCTTCACTACCCGGCCAAACTGATGATTACGGAAGAGAGCGGGGACAGGCTACGCTTCATGTCTGTTGGGGATGCCGAAGCGTACCTCAAGAACCTTCTGAAACTGAACTTTATGCTTCCCAAATAGCCGACGCGGATTATATTTGCCCGTATTTCTAACTCCTTTTTGTTTTTCTTAATATTCTTTAATAGCCCTTATTTTACATGTGTCTCTCTCGCATTCAAACTGTAGACGTTCCCTCTGTTTAGAGGCTGCTAGATAAATGGAATGGACCTGTTTGACAGGATAATGAAGGTTCTATTTGTATGCTTTAGGAGTGCTCATTGTGCAGAGACTGGGCCTGAATTTACTAGGCCATCTACCTAGGTCTAACGGACACCTCGGGGCCAGCTGAAACCAACACCAACAGCAATAGGCATGATTACGACGTACTGAGTGTTCGGCTGAACTTGTGGACCTTGGTTATATTATAGTGCCCAGTCACTATAGATTGGCCACCTATGCCTCAGAAGGGGAATATTGTTATTTCAATCGGAGTGACTCCTTCAAAAGGAACCCTATGCCAACCAGGTTGCTATAGCCATGACCTTGTGAATGATTGCATGCCGTTTTCTTCTGCTCCCTATTTCGTATTTTTTTGTCTTTGCCCCCCCCCCTTTTTAAATTTTTTATATATGTATATAATCTTCCCCTTTTTTTCTTAACTTAATTTGTCTTTTCTTTTGTATGGATTTATATACATATGACTCTCTATGCAGGGTGAGCATACTCAGGGTGCACATGCTCCTCTTAATATTTGAGGGTCTAAATACAAACAAGCCGGATAGTATCTGTTGGGTAGTGGGGGTTTTGTATGCATGTTTCAGGAAGCACTCAAGGTACTGACTGGGCCAACTCAATTTGCACACGCTTTTTTTTATTGTCTTAAGGTACAGGTCTCTGACACTGCCGGATGTAACTAACCACATTACCTCTCTATACATATTTTAGGTACATTGTGAGGTCCCTGAATCGTGTAACCCCTGTAACTGCATATACCTCATGTTTATTACTATGTTACTCTTTAAATGTATGTATATTTTTTCTTTTTTTTAATATATAGACAGAAGGAGAAAGGGGGGAAAAAGAAGAGAAGAGAGTGGCACCTCTGTTTCAACTCTGTTTTGGTTTTGCAATCTTTATATCCCTAGTGGGCTTGGTAGCAGGGGCTAAAGACACTCTCCCCGAGCTGTTGTAAGCTGGAGGCGGGCTTTTCCCAGGTCCACTGAATTATAGGCTGACCTACACACACTGGAACGCCTCGGTTTACTTGTTCACTCTCAACTTTCTATGGGTCACACTCCTTATTGGGAGTCATTGGTAGCGCTTTTATGCCCATGCTCTAATGGATGAGTCTCGAGTTGTGTTGCAAATATCTTTCATTGTTATCCCAATCTTTAATTTTTGAATTTAAGCATCCGTTTTTTTGTTTTTGTTTTTATTTCTTATTTCTTTGGCTGTTCGAATGTTCTTTTAACTCAAATTTAAAGGTTTATCCGTAACAGTATTGGAGGCTGTTCGAAATTGACGGGATAGAGGGGAAAAGGGGAGTGAGGATGAAGTCTCCACCGGAAGGAATGTATCCGGAGAGGTACAGAGGCTGTTGCTATTCCCTTAGGGACCAAGGGATGTACCCCGGGTGAGTATGTTTGTGTATGGTTGTGTGGGTGTATGTGTGTGCATCAACCCCCCCCCCCCCTTTTCTCTATCCCCCTCTACCTTTCTCCTCTCTTCCAATGTTTTATCTTTTCGACTCAGGTATGTATATACTTAACAGAACATGGCAGTGACGGGCAGGAACATCCGTTTCGTCTCATGGAATGTCAAAGGGATGAACAACTCTATTAAAGGTCAACCTCCACGTTGTATTTTTGTTCAATAAACAATGTGGACTAGGCCAACAGTGGCTTTCATGAAGAAGGGGGAAAAAAAGTATTGAAATTGACCCAGTTTTAGTGTTTTTATCAAACATTTTGTCTTCCCAACACAATCACCACGCACGTGCATATTTTAATCAATGGTTCATACCGTGCGTGTGTAATCGTCACAACAGGTGCAGGACAACAGGGGGCTCACCAGGGGGCACTGAGAGTCACACAGCTAGTGGCAGGCAGAGAGCCTTGCTACCATAGATATATGCTTGCTACTACTAGCCGAATGGAAATGTATCTGTTTCACCTCACTATTGCTCCGTGATTATAGCCATCCATCCATCTCTAAAGCTAACCACTATTTGTAAAAGCCACAACCACGTTACCATATTTGTAATAATGTAAATCATTGTGTCGTTGTACACATATTGTGTTTATAACGTTAGTAGATAACATAGCTTAGCTTGGTAGCTATTGTGCTAACAACATATCCCGACATCCGGCTCGCTGGCCGGCATGAACGGCCGACCCAAAATGGTTCTCTCCTCTCTGTACACCCCGACCCGTCCCCACGGGTGCCCTGCCGGGGGGGCCCATGGACGCGACGGCGGCGGCAGCCGCAGGGCGCCCGAGCCCGCAAAGGCTAGTGTTACACGATAGCTATGAGCTAACTAGCGCTGCGGGCTCCGGCGCCCCGCGGCCGCCGTCGAGTCCACAAGCTCCTCCACCGGGACGGGGGCACACAAAGAGGAGAGAACCACCCGCAGGGACGGCGGGCTATAGGCTAACGTCAGTGAGTGTAGTGGTCCCGACTGCGTGTAGCAGGGACGGCGGAGATATAGGCTAACTGTGATGCACCGAGTGAGCCACCATTGATCTAGTACTATGACCCGGACGGACATAAGGCATACGTTTCCTGAAGTGACGTCACGGCCGTGCTAGGTGCTAGCGTCTGATAAGCTTTTAGATTCGGCTCATTAATATGCACCTGTTGTCCTGTTGACCTGTTGTGACGTCGGCGTTTGATAAGCTTTTTTGATTCGCGCGTGCATGTTATTCGTGCATGGACCTTTTTAACTCTTTCAGAGTGGCATTTCCGGTGTCAAATGGAAAAAAATAAATAATGAAATTATATACCAATGATGTAAACTACCCATAATTGATCAGTAGGGTTTAACCTGGAGGTTGGGCTTTAAGGCTAACAAGGTACTTAACCATCTACGACACCTCAAGGGTGACCTTTGTTTTTTTTACAAGAGACACACATCTGCACCTCAGATATCCCCCGCATTAAGAGAGCATGGATGGGACACGTTTTTCATTCAAAATTCTCAGCAAAAGCCAGGGGAGCTGCAATTATTATACATAGGGATGTACCCTTCGAGCCTTCCACCATTTTAACTGATCCTGACGGACGATATGTTATAGTGTCGGGCAAGCTGCAGAACATTCCGGTGGTTTTGGCCTCAATATATGCACCAAATTGGGACAACGATAAATTTGTATCTAATTTATTTTCCTCGATACCTAACCTTAACACTTTGATTGCCTAAGGCTAAATTCATGATATACCATAGGTTGCCGGCTCTATTTGTCTATGGAGAAGTACCCCTTCTTTGCATGGCTATAACTTTTTAAATTCTATTGCTACATTGCCATTATTAGGGCCCATTCAAAGTCCTATATGTATTGTTCAGGGTGTATCAATGTTAAACTTTTTCATTCACATATTCATACTAAAGTGTAGTCTAATGTATAAGTATGTTTTCATCTCTTTCTGCAGCTTTCTCCAGAACGTGATCTATAGCCCCAAATGCATTATATTGATGATGAAATACAGTTTGATGGCAATCGGGGCGATATAAAAAATTTCAATTGGACGTACTTCTAGAATGATCTACGTATGATCTGATGTTGACCGGATGGGCGGGGGATCGTTTATAATTCCGTGGGCAGCGATATATCATTCATCTAGTGTGGGTCATATGTTCATCATAACAGTTTATATGGAACACGTTCAAAAATAACGCTGAATCTTACCGGATCTTCCTCGCGCCGTTGGGCGATCAGCGTGGTGTAGACCGTTTTTGATTATGGGATGTTTATCCTGATGAACCATTTCCAGCTTGTATAATACTATATACGTCCAAATCATGTTGTTTATCGAGTTATTGGCAATGGATCGCTATATATTGTGACGAGCCAGAGTGCCGGCAGCCAAACCGAGTGCCCGGAAGTAATATGGCCGACCAGCACAACCTCCACAGCACTTCCTGTTTGGCGATTGCGCCGATCGGCCACCAGATGGCGCTCCTGAACCGCCAGAGAGCTCAGTGGGTCCTCCTGGTGGATCTCAGGCCAGCGGAGGGGAAATATGAATCCGATCACAGATTTTTGAAATATTGATATTAAAGACGCTGTAAAGCGTCCTTCGGCAACTTGAGCATGGCCGGGAATGACGCTGTAAAGCGTTTCCCGGCAGTTAAAGTGTTAATGATCATCACATAATTATTGGAGGAGACTTTAACCAGGTCCAAAACATGGAACTGGATAGGTCTTCGGATAGACTTACTACCATCTCCAAAGCGGCGAGCATCCTAAAATTTCATATGGAACAGCTTGGCCTTATAGACCCCTGGAGAGCAAAATTTCCTACCGATAAACTTTTCTCCTTCTTCTCCCATGTCCACCACACGTATTCGAGGATAGACTTCTTTTTACTAGATGAAAAACTACTAGGGGTGGGAATCACCAGTTTCATCATGATACGATACGATATTGATTCTTTGGACAACAATACGATATTTGCCGATATCACAAAGTCTCTCACGATACAATACGATACGATTAGATTCAGGTGCCTGCGATCGATATGAGATGATATCATATGCCCATTTAACACAATCAGTAACATTTAGATCAACAAAAAAAAGGTAATGAAAATATCATTTGACATTTGTATTTTTGAGCTCTTCCAGACATTTAAAGGAAAATCAATCTATTGTTTTTAATACAAATAGACCTCCTGTTCACTGTAAAGTGCCACGTTTTTATATATTGAGCTTTAAACTTTAAGCTAAATTTTTTGGAACTCAAAACTCACAACCTCCCTCTCCCAAACCGTTCCTACAACAATTTGTTGATGTTGCATGATCATGTATAGGCCTACATTTATTATGTATTATATTGTTTATGTTTAAATAACATTTAAACATCAAACTCCTCTGACCTCATCTGGTCTTTCCAAAGACGCGCGCACACACACACACACAGAAAGGGAGAATGCTATGCTGTAACATCTACACACACGGAGCTACTGCTGTTGTTCTTGGGCGGATATGAGACTCGCCACAGGATTTTCAAAATAAGAGTATCGATATGAATCGATCTTATTACATCGCATCGATCCGATTCGATTGTTGATAATTACATCGATGTATCGATCTGGATCGATGTATCGTCCCACCCCTAAAAACTACTACATAATGTAGTCTCTACTAAGTACCATAGTATAGTCATTTCCGATCATGCCCCGATATCCGTTGAAATTAACTTCCCCCAGGGTAGAACACCCTCTAAATTTTGGAGATTAAATTCCCACTTATTATCTGAACCTGAATTTAAGGATTTTATTCATGCACAAATAAAAATCTTCTTTGAGATAAACGACACACCTGAAGTTAGCAGTGACATGCTCTGGGAGGCCTTTAAGGCATATCTCCGCGGACAGGCCATCTCCTTTACCTCTCATTTTGGGAAGCAGGAACAATCCAAATTAACGGGTATATCAGATGAGATTAAACGATTGGACATCCAGTATTCATCTAAACCAACTCCTGCTCTATATAAGAAACGACTCCAGCTCCAATCACAATATGATTTGCTCTCAACTAGTAAGATCGAGAGACTACTCCTGCACACCAAGCAAAGTTTTTTCGAGCAGGGGGATAAGGCCGGAAAATTACTTGCGTACCAAGCACGAGTGGCGCGTGCCTCTAGACTGATTACCAGGATAAAATCCCAATTAGGTGTCACTACAACAGACCCTACGGAAATTTCTGAAATTTTCTGACTACTATTCCAAACTTTACACATCGGAGTCTTCCCAGCAGGACTGGGATCGCCCAAACCCCCTCAAGTCTCTCAAATACCCTCAGGCGAATAAAGCGGAAGCTGAAGAGTTAGGCACGCCTATAACCATCTCTGAAGTGACTGAGGCAATCAAATCTTTACAAAGTGGCAAATCACCCGGGCCAGATGGCTATACTACAGAATTTTATAAAACCTACTCCGTGTTGGTTGCTCCTTTTCTACTGAGAGTATATAATGACTCCCTTCTAAAGGGCCAAATGCCGCCCACGCTATCAGAGGCGTCACTGTCCCTGCTGCTCAAAAAAGTTAAAGACCCTCTCCTTTGTAGCAGTTACAGACCAATCTCCCTCCTTAATGTGGATTGTAAAATATTGGCTAAGGTCCTTTCATGCAGTCTTCAGAAGGTGGTCCCGTTCCTGATAGACCCGGATCAGACGGGTTTCATCATGGATAGGCAATCCTTCTTTAACACCAGGAGGCTGTTAAATATCCTTTTCACAACCACGACTGGCGCGCCAGAAAGGGTACTCTCCCTGGATGCTGAGAAAGCGTTTGACAGAGTGGAATGGAGGTACCTGTTCCATACACTTGAGAAATTCGGTTTGGGACCGGGTTTTATTTCATGGATAAAACTCCTATACTCGTCCCCAGTGGCCTCGGTTAATGTGAATGGTACCAAGTCGGGCCAGTTTGCGCTTTATCGCGGCACTTGTCAATGATGCCCGCTTTCTCCCTTGCTCTACGCGCTCGCCGCAGAACCTTTAGCCATATGGCTTCGCAGTGAGGACAGATTTGAGGGGATTGAGAGGTTCGGCCTGGTTCATAAACTCTCATTGTATGCCGACGATCTCCTACTTTATGTAACAACATAGGCAGCTCTCTGGATACAAACTTAAATCTCCAGAAAAGTGAATATTTACCTGTTAATGCATCTGCGGAACGGCTTCCTCAATCGCTTTTCCCCTTTAAAAAGGGCCACGGAAGGATTCACATATCTAGGGATTTTTATGGCCAAATCACCGACAGAGCTCTTCGCAAAAAATGTCCGTCCTCTGCTGGATCGCTTTAAGCTAGATCTGACGAGATGGTCCTCTCTCCCCCTCTCGCTTCTGGGAAGGGTTAACCTGATAAAGATGGTGGTCTTACCCCGATTTCTATACGCTTTTCAGCATATACCAATATTTATTAATAAAGCCTTTTTCACTTCAATTGATCAACTTATAGGTTCATTCCTGTGGGGTAACAAAAGAGCACGTATTAAGAGGACGATCATGCAACTTCCCAAATCGGAAGGGGGTTTGGCTTTGCCCAATCTTCGCTATTACTATTGGGCATGTAATATAAACAAACTCCTTTACTGGAGGACCAGGAGGGAGGAAGAAGACCAACCCCAATGGGCTAGGATGGAAGTCTCCTCTTCAAAGTACTCACTCTGGTCTGTGGCAACATCCCAACTACCCATTTCGATCCCTATTAAACAGGTGGCTCGGAACCAAATTGTGATGGATACTTTGAAAATATGGAATCAGTTTAGGAAACAATTTGGCCTACACGCTCCGTCAGGGCTAGCTCCAATCTCTCGTAATCACCTATTCTTACCGTCCTGTTCTGATCCTGTATTCAGAAGCTGGGCGAACAAAGGTTTGCTAACCATTAATGACCTCTACTCCGGAGGTGTGTTCTCGTCGTTTGCAGAACTATCAAAAAGATTTGGTCTCCCAAATTCTCACCTTTTCAGTTTTTTTCAGATCAGGCATTTTGTTCAGAACCAATTCCCACAATTCCCTGGCCGTCCTCCAGACTTTAGGACTGACCCTCTCCTATCGCTCGGTACCGGGCGGAAAGGGCTCGTCTCAATTTTATATGATAAAATATTTTGGATGAACCCAACTTGCTTAGACTCCCTAAAAGCCAAATGGGACGAAGATCTGGGAATTATCATTACAGATGAACAATGGGATCATATATTAGACCTTGTACACACTTCCTCTATATGTGCAAGACACAGTTTGCTGCAGTGTAGGATCCTGCATAGGGTTCACTACACCAATGCGAGGTTAGCAAAGATATACCCGGATAGAACGGATGCGTGTAATAGATGTAAACAATCTCCAGCCGATTATATGCACATGTTTTGGACGTGCCCCAAACTCAGAGTTTTGGACTGCAATATTTGATACACTAAGTAGGGTCTTGGGCGTGACGTTAGACCCTGATCCACTCACTGCCTTTTTTGATATCCCGAATACCCCTACGATCGCATCTAGGGCTTCAAAACGAGTTGTGGCGTTCACTACCCTCCTCGCTAGGAGACTTATTCTCTTTAAATGGATACACCCTTCCCCACCTACTCACAACAGATGGATACATGAGATACTACATTGCGTTAAGATTGAGCGAATCAGACTCTCCCTAAAGGGCTCCCTTGAAACATTCCATGTGACCTGGCAACCATTTCTGCAACACATCGATACCCTGACTATCAATAAAGAGACTTAGAAAGGATAGAGCTTTACACCTCTAACTGCACTTCCTTATCTTTTATTATTATTTTATTCCAATTTTCTAATCCCCCCCCCCCCCCCCCCCTCCCTGTCCTTGTATGTATGGGTGTGAATGAGACCGCCGGGGGCTGGGTGGGTAACTGGGGGAGGGAGAGGGGAACGGGAGACGCAGCTGCAGAAGGTCAAACTACCCAAGAGTGAAATAATCTCATTGATGACTTTCTTCCACAGCCACAGCCGTGCTAGAGTTTTCTTTCTGTGTTTTTAGTTCTTTCTTTACTTCTTTTTATCTAAATGTTTGTGCATAATACAGATGGGTCTGATTGATATTATTATTGTTTTTTGTTTTTCTTTCCCAGTAGCATCTATGCTGTGTGTTTGGATGTTTTGCAGATGTGTTTTCAACAACTCCGGTGTGGGGGGAGGGGGTGGGTATGAGGGAGGGGAAGGGGAAATGAAAGGGGAAGAAAAGAAAAAAAAGATGGAAAATGAATGATGTTGTTGTCAATTGTAAATGTACAAATTACTTTTCCTGCAATAAAGAAATTTATTAAAAAAAAATCAAGCGACAAATGGCACGATTTCTAACTACATTGAAGCTCGATTTGCTGGAGTTTATTGAGATGAGACAGAACGCTCTAGAAATATATTCATATTCATCACGGTATAAACCGGAAATATATATATATATATTTACCTATGTTAACAGAATCCTCCCAGGCCTCCAGTGTCTCCGTCACAGTCAGAACATACACGTACGTCCGGTGTTTACGGTCTTGGTTCTGCAGTGTCAGAGGTAAAATATATATATAAGCAATGAGTACATGGACAGGACATTCAGTCTACAAACCTGAAGATATCAACACATTAAAGATACAATCTGTAATGCAGTGACCTCTAGGTAAAGACCCTCGCTTGGTATTGTGCTTTGTTTACATTTTGTTTTGGTCTGATGTGTGGGTTGGAGATGAGTGGGAGGTCTGGAGAAACTCACAGTATAATACTGTATAGCTATATACTGTATATATTTTAGAATATATTTGTCCCATATTATAGCTATACAGCAACATACATAAAGTACACATTGACGGCATCACATCTATCCGCCTCTTTCTCTGTCCACATCATATCCATGCCGTTTACACTCAACCGGCCCGTGACTTGATTCTATCAATACTCCTCTCCTGGCACTCAGATGATGAAAGACAGTAACATGATGCCTCTAGGACTGACCCGTCCCAGACTAGTCGAATAGTCGACCGAAAGGAGCCGTAGTCGACTGCCAACCTAACCGGTTAGTCGAATGCAAAAAAAAAAGCAAAAGAGGTCTAGAAGCGTGGCTAACGCTAATGGCGCGCATACTGCTTAAGAAATTGGGCACAGAGGCACTGAAACAGGATTTCACAAATACCAATCATGTATCCTTCAGTGCAGGGGTTCTCAACCTTTCTGCTGCCAAGGCACCCCTGTGTTCAATAAAATATTCCAGGGCACCCCTACTCCTACATACGATAAAGACTTTTCCGGTCCCGTCTTTTTTGCTACAATGATGACAAAAGTGCTTGCTTTCAAAATAATGTTTATTTAAGAAACCGGGAAACACATTTGTGTGTATATGCAGGCTATATAATGCATTATTAACAGGTGTTTCAGGTCTAAATGGCTTAGTACTGTTGACATTACACTGCTTGTAGTAGTAAATCAAATAGCATATTTCTTTAAATAAAATTACAGAAAATTATCACTAAAGTGCTATCTGTTGCAGCAGCACACTTTTCCACAAAAATAGCATATTTGGATAAGTGTGACCATTTCTCAAAAACTGAAAATCATGTACCGGTATTTTTTTTTTTAAATACAGAAAAGGATCACTAAAGTTCTATCTGTTGCAGCTGCACTCTGTTCTCCATAAAAATAGCATATTTGGATAAGTTTGACCATTTCTCAAAAATATTTCTTAAATACAGAAAAGGATCACCAACTTACCATTTCTCAAAAAATATAAATAAATACAGAAAATAAGCACTCGTTCACTCAGTGGACATTTCTAGCTCAATGCGAGGTCTGCTGCTGCTGGCTAATAATACGGTCAATACGTGGGGAGATCTTTGACAAGGCAACACGCATGTCATCCTCAAGGCTCAACTTGGCCCTATATTTTGTTTTCAGAGCTGTCATGGATGAAAAGCCAGCTTCACACAGATATGTGGTGCTGAATGGTATCAACACCTTAACTGCTGCATCATGAGATACTTGGTACTCAGCACCACACTCTGAAACTAGCTCTCCAGGTGGTATCAGATGAGATTTCAATGAGTTCCTCCAAGAGTTTGGATGGAGATGTGTCAGGAAGCAACTTGGTGATCCTTTTCTGTGTTTTAATGATTTTCAGATTTTGAGAAATGGTCAAACTTATCCAAATATGGTATTTTCATGGAAAACAGTGCAGCTGCAACAGATAGCACTTTAGTGATAATTTTCTGTAATCCAAAAAGAAAAGAAAAAAAGAAAGAAAAGTTAAAATGTTTTATCTCAAAGCACCCCTGTTGAGAACCGCTGCTTCAGTGGACCAAATTGCATGCTTTCACAGTCGACTCCTTCAGACATTAAGCACCCCCCACAGCCCAAATGGAATGATAATTTTTGGCCAATCAAAGTCGACTATACAAATCCTTAGTCGGGGACAGGCCTAAAAGACAGTAACATGATGCCACCATAGAAATTCACCTCAAATACACCAAGTAGACGACCAAGCTTGCCTTTAACTCCAGCCTAGAGAGAGAGAGAGAGAGAGAGAGAGAGAGAGAGAGAGAGAGAGAGAGAGAGAGGAAATCATTAGAAATCATCAGACACATCCATCTTTCTGCCGCAATGTCTGATACCGTCCGACTACATGCTAGCTGGATCAGCTACCCTCCCCACTCCTCCAGACCATAGCACCAGACATCCTCCCATTCATAACTGCAACCATCAACTCCTGCCTCAACTCGGGGGTGGTCCCCACCTCCCTAAAACAAGCCAGTCACACCGCTCAAAAAAAAACATGAACCCCACCGTCATAGGCAACTATCGTCCTCTCTCTTCTCTCCTTCCTTTCTAAAACACTTGAACGTGCTGTATCCAACCAACTTACTGCTTATCTCTTACAGAATGACCTCCTACACCCTAATCAGTCAGGCTTCCGGACTGGCCATTCCACAGAAATGGCCCTCATTGCGGTCACAGAGGCACTTCACTTAGCAAAAGCAAAAGGCCTCTCCTCTGTCCTGATTCTCCTAGATCTATCTTCAGCCTTCAACACAGTCAACCATCAGATCCTCCTCGTGTCCCTCGCAGGAATGGGAGTGGCTGGCTCTGCGCTGACATGGCTGACATCATACCTCAATGACCGCTCCTACCAAGTGTCATGGAGAGGGACCCTGTCGGCCACCCGTCCCCTGCGGACGGGTGTCCCCCAGGGCTCGGTCCTAGGACCCCTTCTCTTCTCCCTCTACACTAAATCTCTGGGTAACATTATCACGTCTCATGCCTTCTCGTATCATTGCTATGCCGATGAAACTCAACTCTTCCTCTCCTTCCCTCCCTCAGATATCCACGTCTCTGAGCGGATCTCGGCCTGTCTGTCAGACATCCCCACCTGGATGACGACCAACCACCTCAAACTGAACCTAAGCGAAACAGAATTGCTCCACCTGCCGGCCAATTCTTCCCCCCTGACCGACCTTTCCATCACAGTCAAGAATGCAGCTGTGATCGCGTCCCCGACCACCAAGAACCTTGGTGTTGTCCTCGACAACCAGTTGAACTTCTCCGCTCACATCGCAGCGACAACCAGAACCTGCAGATTCCTCCTGAGCAACGTCAGAAGGATCCGCCCCTTCCTGACAAAAGAAGCCACCCAACTCCTCGTCCAATCAACAGTCATCTCCCGCCTCGACTACTGCAACGCACTGCTTGCTGGCCTCCCGGCCACTGCCACCAAGCCTCTTCAACTCATTCAGAACGCAGCGGCCCACCTGTTAGGATGGCGCTGCTACGACCGGCTGCCTTTCTGATCGCTCCGTCGAGACTGTGCTCACTTTTGTTAATTTTTATAGTTTTAAGAGTTTTATTTGCACCAACTGTTGGTGCATTATATGTGTATGACCATCAGTCAATCATTGACATTGGATTAAGGAAAACTTAACGACTGGATTACTCCCTGGATCAGCTCTCTGAACCGCAGCAATGGCCTGTGGAGATCCTGAGGACAATGGGACCAGATCCCGACCCCAGGAACAAAGGAATCATCAGGCGGCGAGGGAAGAGAGCTGGAATCCGGAACAGACTGAGAACCAGACGACACCGAACGCCACTACCCAGTATATTGCTAGCCAATGTACAATCAATTGACAATAAACTAGACGACATCCGAGCAAGGATTAAATTCCAGAGAGACGTTAGAGACTGCAATGTTCTCTGCTTCATTGAAACGTGGCTGTCGCCAGAAATCCCAGATCACGCCATCCAACCGGCCGATCACTTCTTCATTCACCGCAAGGATAGAACAGCAGAATCCGGCAAACAGCGTGGAGGAGGTATCGCCTTCATGTTGAACAACAATTGGAGCGATCCAGCCAACGTGAAGGAATTATCGAACCACTGCTGCCCCAACCTGGAATATATAACCATCAAGTGTCGACCTTTCTTCCTCCCGAGAGAGTTAACGGCGATCGTCCTGGTCGGAGTGTATATTCCACCGCAAGCCAGCACTGGTGCCGCGCTCTCGAAGCTCCACGACGAAATAAATAGAATCCAAGCAGCGAACGTTAACGCCGCCATTGTAGTAGTGGGTGATTTCAATAGCGCCAATCTGAGAAAGGTTTTGCCTGACTTCTATCAGCATGTGACTTGTAACACCAGAGGCGGTAACATTTTAGACCACTGTTACACGCAATTCAAGGGTGGATACAAGGCTCATTCTGCTAGTGGCTTCGGGAAGTCTGATCATGCGGCCATCTTTCTTTCACCAAAATATAAACAAAGAATCAAGAGCACTCCTGTAGTCTCGCGAGAGGTGCAGAAATGGGATGTGGAGTCAGAGGAGACGCTCTAAGCTGCGCTTGAGTGCACAGACTGGGGTGTGTTCCGCGACACAGATAACATTAATGTCTACACGGAGACAGTGCTGGACTTTGTTCGTACTTTGGTGGAAGAAACAATCTCCACTACCACAATTAAAGTTTACCCAAATCAAAAACCCTGGGTAGACAAATCCGTCCGTGAAGCTCTGAAAGCGCGCACCAAAGCATACAACGACGGCCTGGTGGCAGGCAACATGAATGACCACAAGGTGGCGCGATACAACGTAAGGAGGACAGTAATGGCAAAACGGCGCTACAGGGATAAAATTGAACTCCAGTTTGAACAGGCTGACTCCAGAGCTATGTGGCAGGGGCTCAAAACGATGACAGACTACAAAGGCACCTCCCTCAAACTGAACAGTGACATCTCCTTAGCAAATGACCTCAATACCTTCTATGCAAGGTTTGATGCTGGTAATAACAACACCAGCCCACAAGCCACGGCAATGGGGGGGGGGGGGGGGGGGGGGTCTGCTGCTGATGGAGACTCAGTGTTCAGGGTAACAGAGCATGAGGTGAGGCGGACCTTTAAAAAAGTTAATATCAGGAAGGCAGCAGGACCGGACGGCATCCCCGGCCGCGTCCTAAAAGTCTGTGCCGACCAACTGGCCCCGGTATTCATTGACATATTTAACCTGTCCTTAGAACAGGCTGTCATCCCCACCTGCCTGAAGAAGTCCACTATTATCCCTGTACCCAAAAAATCCAAGCCTGCTTGCCTCAACGACTACCGCCCTGTAGCTCTCACCTCCATAGCCATGAAGTGCTTTGAGAAGCTAGTAAAGGGCTACATCTGCTCCTCCCTCCCCATCAACATGGACCCCCTGCAATTTGCATACCGCCCCAACAGGTCCACGGAGGACGCCATAGCCCATGTGCTGCACACAGCAGCATCACACCTGGACAAGAGGAAGGGGAACTATGTGAGAATGCTATTCGACTACAGCTCGGCATTCAATACCATAGTCCCCTCCAAACTCATAGCCAAGCTCAGGGACCTGGGCTTGAACTATGACCTCTGCCAGTGGGTCTTGGACTTCCTGACGGGCAGACCCCAGGTGGTGAGAGCAGGCAACTGCACCTCCTCATCCATCACCCTCAACATAGGGGCCCCCCAGGGCTGTGTTCTGAGTCCCCTCCTCTACTCCCTGTACACACACGACTGTGTGGCTCAGCGGAGTAGCAACACAATCATCAAATTTGCTGACGACACAGTGGTGGTGGGCCTGATCTCTGCAAACGACGAGAGGGCCTACCTGGAAGAGGTCAAGGTCCTGGCGGGATGGTGCCAGGAAAACAGCCTCTCCCTGAACGTCAGCAAAACAAAGGAGATGATTGTGGACTTCAGGAGGTCAAGGACTACAGCATCGAAAGGGCACCGGTTGAGAGAGTGAACAGCTTTAAGTACCTCGGAGCCTACATATCCGAGGACTTGACATGGACCACACACATTGACAGTGTTGTGAAGAAGGCACGACAACGCCTCTACTTCCTCAGGCGCCTAAGGAAGTTCCAAGTCAGTCAGAAGATCCTTAAGAACTTCTACTCATGTACAATAGAGAGCATCCTGACTGGCAACATCACCTCCTGGTTTGGGAATAGCACTGCACAAGACCGAAGCAGACTACAACATTCAGCCGAACGCACAATTGGAGGGGGGCTCCCCACCCTCCAGAACATTTACAACAAGCGGTGCAGGGGCAAGGCTAAGAGAATCATTAAGGACTCCAGTCACCCGAACAACTGCCTCTTTGAACTGCTGCGGTCAGGCAAGCGATACCGGAGTCTCAAGGCGAGCACAGAAAGACTCAGAAGAAGCTTCTATCCCCAGGCCATCAGGCTGCTCAACGAACAATGAACACTACACAACAACCATCAAACGCACATAGCACACACATCCACACGCACACACTCACTTTAAACAAACACACTGTAGCACCCACTCCCCACACTTTATAGCACACACTCACTTTAAACAAACACACTAGCACCCACTCCCCACACTTTATATGTATTGATAAAGGATTGCACTACAACTCGTACACCTTACTGTAAATTGTACCTAAATTGTACCTCATCCCATTCTGCTTGCACTATATAGTATTGTATATTAGTACACTGCATAGTATTGTATATTATATGGTAACTCAGTTACGTCTATTCTGCATCGAACATTGTACATATGTCTATACTGAACACTGTGACCTCATTTTCTACTTTTTTTTTTTTTTTTTTTTTTCTCCATTTTCCTCCGATTTTCTCCCATCCCAATGTTAGTCGTATGCCAATTCCCAGTCCCTTCCTGGTCGCTGCGCACTTACCCCCCACAGTCAGATCATCTGGGAGAGTGGAGGCTACCACGTGCTTCCTCCGACACACGTCCAGCCAATCACCGCTTCTTTTCACCTGGCAGCGCGGATTCTCATCGAGAGGGCGTAGCGTGTGGGAGGATCACACTATCCCCCTCAAGTCCTATCCGCGCTTAGCAGGCGCCCCGACCGAACTGTAGGAGTCGCTGTTTACAACGACCCGGACCCACCCCGCCAGCTTCTCCCACCCTCTAATACAGCCAATTGTATTAGTGCAGACGGCCAGCCAAGCTGGTGACAACCCCGGAGCTGTGAGCTGGATTCGAACAGGCGAATCCAGCTCACAGCTCCGGGGTTGGTGACGAACGCAATCTCCGCTCGGCCACCTAACCGCCCTTCTCATTTTCTACTTCTAATTTACATGTTATACTATGTTATTTGATACTTATCTTGTCTAGCACAGTCTCTGGAGCGTAACAGTAAGAAGCATTTTGTATGAAAGTATTCTGTACTTCTGTATGACAACTATTAAAGAAACTTGAAACTTGAAAAACTGATCTCAAACCTACCGAAGTCAGCCCATGTCACCCCACTTCTTAGGGACCTGCACTGGCTCCCCATTGCTGCAAGAATCCGCTTCAACGCCCTACACCTGGCATACCGTGCGGCAAAGGAAACCGCTCCCGCCTACCTCCGGTTAATGGTCTCTAACTACACACCCTCAAGACCCCTACGCTCTGTATCTTCTGGCCGTCTCAGACCCACTCCTATCCGAGTTCCGGGAGGGTCATCAAGGAGAAGCCACCTTGTCTCAGTCCTTGCCCCACAATGGTGGAACGAACTGCCCACCACAGTTAGGACAGCCGAAACCAGTCAAAACTTTCGCCGTCGACTAAAGATGCACTTCTTCAACCATTATCTGAAATGTATCAAAAAAAGAAAAGAAAAATCGAACCCTAACTAACCTTACTGTCATGCACGTGTCCTAATATACTAACCTACACTGTAGCACTCAACACTTTGATGAACATTGTTACTCAGCTGATCGAGTTGTGCCCTTCCTGATGACTTGTCGTACGAAACTTGTAAGTCGCTTCGCTTTGGATAAAAGCGTCAGCTAAATAACTAACTGCATTTAGAGCTTTTATCCAAAGCATTTTACAACTTATGCCTCACATTCACTCAACACATTCACACAACGCCCGCGGAGGCGACCATGCAAGGTGCCAACCTGCTCATCGGGAGCAGTTAGTGGTTAAGTGTCTTGCTCAAGGCAAGGACACTTCCAACAGGCTGCCGAGAGGAGCCGAAATCAAACCGTGAACCTTCTGATTACGAGATGACCGCTTATGAGACGCTACCTTGACTACCTTATGAGACGCTCTACATCCTGAGCAAACCGCCAGGTACATTTTTACATACTTATGAAATTGAACCCATCCTAACTATTTAGGATCAGTGAGCAGCCACAGTCCAGCACCTGGGGACTGACTTTAATGCCAGAGCCTTGGTCAAGGACAATGACAGGAGTATCATGTACTGTGTGTCTTTTATGGTGTGGGAGGAAACCCACACAAAACACAAGGAGAACATGCTAACTCCACACAGAAAGGCCTTCCACTGTGGGGTGTGAACCCAGGACCTTCTTGCCGTGAGGACAGGACACACTGTGTTACAGCTGGTGGCAGTAGTGGTGGGTAGTGGGTGGGTGTGGGGTGGTTGGGAAGGAGAGTTGATGACTCCTGGTTAGTGACTCCTGGTTAGTGACTCCTGGTTAGTGACTCCAGAGGAATCCAGCAGGGAGCAAAGTTTAGCCTGCTGACGTGGTCGAGGATGTGGGGTCTCTGACCAGCTGGACCTGTGGAATACCACCACGCTCCCCTGTCTCCTCACTGCAGACAGACCCTCTCCTCTCTCCTCCCTGCAGACAGACCCTCTCCTCTCTGCAGACAGACCCTCTCCTCTGTCTCCTCACTGCAGACCCTCTCCTCTGTCTCCTTACTGCAGACCCTCTCCTCTCCTCTGTCTCCTCCCTGCAGACAGACCCTCTCCTCTGTCTCCTCACTGCAGACAGACCCTCTCCTCTGTCTCCTTACTGCAGACCCTCTCCTGTCTCCTCACTGCAGACAGACCCTCTCCTCGGTCTCCTCACTGCAGACCCTCTCCTGTCTCCTCACTGCAGACAGACCCTCTCCTCGGTCTCCTCACTGCAGACCCTCTCCTCAAGTCAAGTCAAGTCAAGTCAAGAGTTTTTATTGTCACGGCATACAGGTATACAATGAAATGCGGCTGGTCTTGCCCGCGACGATGTGCATTACAGTGGTACAACATATAATAGAGTCCAATAAAAATACAGTGGTACAACATATAATAGAATCCAATAAAAAACAACAGTGCAATAAGCAGGTACATGGTGTGCCATCTCGGTATCTGTACATAGTATTTACAGAGCATATAGGACATGCTAGGTAGCTTTAGTAGTGCAATACACTGTTCCTGATGTTATACTAATTTAAGTGGCCTTTCCTCTGGCCATAAGTGTGCGTGTGTGCGGCAGGTTAAAGTGGCTGCTAGTGTGTGAGCGTGCTCAGCGTGCGTGTCGTGTATGTGCTAGTGTGTGCTTGTGTGTGGATAGTTCAGTTTCTGTGTCTCTCAATGTTCATTGTTCAAGGCTCTGATGGCCTGGGGGAAGAAGCTTAGCCTAAGCCTCTCCGTCCTAGTAGCTGGGGTTCGCAGGCGTCTGCCTGACTTCAGCAGCTGGAACAGGCTGTTATTGGGGTGGTGGGGGTCTTTCATTATCCTGCAGGCTCTGGATTTGCACCTCTTGTTGTATAGAGCCTGCAGGGGAGGTAGCGCAATACCCGTGGTACGCTCGGCTGAGCGCACCACTCTCTGTAGGGCCTTCTTGTCCTGTGCCGTGCTGTTCCCATACCAGGCAGTGATGTTTCCGGTCAAGATGCTCTCTACAGCTCCTGAGTAGAAGGACTGGAGTATCTTCCCCGATACTCTGAACTTCCTTAACTGTCTCAGGTGGTAGAGGCGCTGCTTCGCTTTCTTTACTACTGTGTCTATGTGTGTTGACCATGTCAGATCCTCTGAGATGTGGACCCCCAGGTACTTGAAGCTGCTCACCCTGTCCACGGTAGCCCCGTTAATCATCAGTGGTGTGTGTGTCTCCTGCTGTCCTCTCCTATAATCCACGATCAGCTCCTTGGTTTTACCAATGTTCAGGAGCAGGCTGTTGTCCTGGCACCAACGTTCCAGTACCTCAACCTCCTCTCGGTAGGCCTTCTCGTCGTTGTCTGAGATCAGCCCCACCACCACTGTGTCGTCTGCGAACTTCACTATGGAGTTGGAGCTGAACTTGGCCACACAATCGTGTGTGTAGAGTGAGTACAGCAGGGGGCTTAGAACACAGCCCTGGGGGGACCCGATGCTCAGGGTGATGGTGTTGGAGGTCTGACCCCCCACCCTGACCGCCTGGGGTCTTTCACTCAGAAAGTCCAGTACCCAGGCGCTCAGGGCGGAGCTCAGACCTAGCTCGATCAGCTTGTCCACCAGTCTGGTGGGGACTATGGTGTTGAACGCTGAGCTGTAGTCAATGAACAACAGTCTCACATAGCCCCCCTTCTGACGGTCAAGGTGGGAGAGAGTGCTGTGCAGTACCTGGGAGACCGCGTCGTCAGTGGACCTGTTTGTCCTGTATGCAAATTGCATAGGGTCCATATCACTGGGGCGAGAGGCACAAATGTGGTCCTTGACCAGCCTCTCGAAACATTTCATGACCACAGAGGTGAGTGCCACCGGTCTGTAGTCATTTGGACATGTTGGGGAGGGTTTCTTCGGTACCGGGATGATGGTAGACATCTTGAAGCAGGCAGGGACTACCGACTCCGCCAGGGATTGATTAAATATGGCGGTGAACACCGGGGCAAGCTGGTTTGCACAGGACTTAAGTATGCGTCCTGTTATACCATCTGGGCCCGCAGCCTTCCTGGTGTTCACCTGCATAAATGCTCTTCTCACACTGTGTTCCGACAACGAGAGAGCGCCCCCCCCCCCCCCCCCCCCCCCCCCCCCCCCACAACAGCCGGTGTGCCAGTGACGTCACTAGCCAGAGGGCTAGCGGCGACACTGTCTACACCGAACCGAGCGTAGAAGGAGTTGAGTTTGTCCGCGAGAGAGGCGTCGTCGCTCCCCATTGAGGGGGCGCTGACTTTGTAGTCAGTTATTGTCTTCAGTCCCCTCCACAAGCCTCGTGTCGTTTTGTGCCATTTGTGTCCTCTGTCTCCTCCCTGCAGACAGACCCTCTCCTCTGTCTCCTCACTGCAGACAGACCCTCTCCTCTGTCTCCTTACTGCAGACAGACCCTCTCCTCTGTCTCCTTACTGCAGACCCTCTCCTGTCTCCTCACTGCAGACAGACCCTCTCCTCGGTCTCCTCACTGCAGACCCTCTCCTCTGTCTCCTCACTGCAGACAGACCCTCTCCTCTGTCTCCTTCCTCATTGGAGACAGACAAGAGAGCCTCTACATATGATCCGAAGCCCATAGATGCGTCCCATGCTGGCTTCAACATCCTCCTCCTCCTCCTCCTCTCACGTGACACTCTGTATAGTGAGACATTCTCTCTGAAGTTAGAAGTGACCCAGGCGTTCGAGCCAACGACACGTCTATCAGCCCTATTGCTCTACATTCTACTCTGAGAAATTAGGACTGTTCTGGGTAGTTTTAGTAGGGATAGTATAGTACCTACTAGTGCACTGCAACCTTGCCCAGGCCCGACGGGGCCCGGCCCGGCGGGTTCGGGCTGGGTAGGGCTTTTTTTTTAATAAATAATTCGGGCTCAGCCGGGCCCGGGCACCGCCGTTTTTATTTATTTTTTTTTATATTGCGTTTTTTTTTTTTTTTTTCATATACCTATGGTTATAGGATAACCTTCGTTTTAAGATTCGCTTTCTCTTTTGCGCCAGAGAAACATTTGGATGTAATTACTGCAGCGCGCAGGGAGAACTTCAACTCGATTGGTTGTGTTGGAATATAGCCAGTTGGCAAACGTTTTAATTTGTTCTTGGGATGTATGTAGCCGGTTTTGTTAACGGTGTTCAACGCGTTGCTGACGTCGTGGTGAGTGATATGTTTATTATTTGCTGGGTCGCGACTCGCTACCTGTTTTGTTGTGATTTCCATTACGTTGCTCTGCTCGAAATCTGATTTCTGTTTTCTGTTTGTTTGTTTGACTGAGTAGGCTATTGTGTGTCGTGTGTGTGTGTCAAAGAAGATTCTATAGCCTTCAATACGTTTTACGAGGCTGATGTGTGAGTCAGTCTATATAAGCGAGCACTGGGAGAGACGGCATTGCGAAACAGGCTATGTAAATGCTTCTTAGTTTTGTTTATTTATTACGTTCATATAAAACCGTGTTTTGAATATTTAAAACAAATTAAAAAAATATTATATTTTAATAATAATAATAATAATATTTTTTTTCAGGTTTTCACGCGGGCTAGGGCTTAAAATATTATTTACAGTCTGGCTTATTTTCGGGCAGGGCCTGAAGTTCACGGGCTCGGGCAGGGCTCGGGCTTTATTTCAAGGCCCTTGCAGACCACTAGTACCTACCAACACCATGGCATACTGGTGCATGGTAATGTGAGTGTCAGGTCTGTCCCAATTACCATTTTTTTAGCTTAAAAACTTCAGTAGCAATTATCAGCAAATAATCGAAGCTTTGTTCTTCCTGCGTGCAAACTTTCAATGCAGTGGGTAAATGAGAGCTAGGTTGTTGAAAGTTCTCATGACCGAATATCCTTGTCTGATTAATGTTGGATTATTATTTCTATAAGCTATTTCTAAGATTTTTGGGGCTGGTAAAAAAGACGAAACAACCAGAAACAAAGAAAACAAAGCATTCAAAAAGTAATTTAGTCATTTTTACCATGGCAGCCAAGCTTGTGAGTATTGAGGTCAGCCCCAGTGCGTGTGTGTGGATATAAGGGTATTTACCTCCTCAAACACCTCTCGTACAGCAGCCCCACAGGGCTCCTCCTCTGGCTCCATGCCTCCTCCAGGGACGATCCAGTGGTCTGTGTGTCGACTGCTGCTGACCAGCAACACCTGGCGGAGGAAGAATTAAACCTCTTAAAAAAGGAGCAATAGGCAGCCGTTTATTTTGGACAGAACTATTTTCAAATCCTTAAACCGAATTCGACAATGCCCTTCCCAATCAGAATGCATCAGGATGCCTCCAAAGCCACTCCCCACTAGGTAGCTAGCAGGCAACTAGCTATGTGTTAGCAGCAGGCTTTTGTGTATGTGCGTAACCCCGTTATGCACGTAACAAGCGCACACGTCACTAGAGGGTTTGACAGACGGCTCACTCGTTCCAATCATTTGACTCGTTGTTCCTTTGATTGCATGTCATTGGCTGCCCCTTACCGCAACAGTTTAAAAATGTGTGTCAAACGTCTTGTTTTCTTTTTGTACTATCGATTACAGTCGAGATATAATAAGAAATCTAGGCAGCCTATTAGTATTGACCCTTTAACTCTTAACACACGATCCCACCGCCCCCTATCACGCCCTCCGTCCTGCACACGTTCCGTCTCTCGGAGGCTGTAGAGGGCTTTATTTTGCTATTAAGATGAAGGGATCACATGAATCTAGAGATCTTGAGGAATCTGTAGATACCAGTCATTTACTGCTAGTTTACACGGGTCGGTGGTGTATCACTCTGAAGGAAAAATTTCTCATTTATAATTTTCATCTATATCTTCAGTTAATGTAATTTTACATATTCTATGTCACTTGAATGAGACAGTCATACCTTAGAACCACTATTGTTATGAAAGTGTCATGACATTCAAACCTATGATGGCATAGGTCCCTTGCTATCGACATATCACTGCTGGGCGATAAGCCTAAAATATCATATCTAGAGTTTTGAAGGACATCATGGATGTAAGCAAAGCCAGGCTGTACTACAGTAATTACAGTTAACACTACTGGGTCCACCCCAACAAGTGATGTTTGGCTAAAACACTGAGCGAGCTGGCTCCAGCTAGTGGCTAAAACACTGAGCGAGCTGGCTCCAGCTAGTGGCTAAAACGCTGAACGAGCTGGCTCCAACTAGTGGCTAAAACACTGAGCGAGCTGGCTCCAGCTAGTGGCTAAAACACTGAGCTAGCTGGCTCCAGCTAGTGGCTAAAACGCTGAGCGAGCTGGCTCCAGCTAGTGGCTAAAACACTGAGCGAGCTGGCTCCAGCTAGTGGCTAAAACACTGAGCGAGCTGGCTCCAGCTAGTGGCTAAAACACTGAGCGAGCTAGCTCCAGCTAGTGGCTAAAACGCTGAGCGAGCTGGCTCCAGCTAGTGGCTAAAACACTGAGCGAGCTGGCTCCAGCTAGTGGCTAAAACACTGAGCGAGCTGGCTCCAGCTAGTTGCTAAAACACTGAGCGAGCTGGCTCCAGCTAGTGGCTAAAACACTGAGCGAGCTGGCTCCAGCTAGTGGCTAAAACACTGAGCGAGCTGGCTCCAGCTAGTGGCTAAAACACTGAGCGAGCTGGCTCCAGCTAGTAGTGTTGTCACGATACTGGAATTTCGACTTCGATACGATACCTTGAAAAGTATCGATACTCCGATATTATTTCGATATCAAAATATATATATATATATATATATATATATATATATTTTTTTTTTATTATTATTATTTTTTTTAAACAAATTTAGCTTCAAATTTCGCTTCTCTCTGGTACTATAAGAGAAGATAAATATAACACTTTTAAAACCCTTTGTTTATCTTTAGATCACTGTGACGTACATGGGTACGTGGGTTGGTCATTACCATTATTACTGTATTTATGACACCATCTGAACATCAGGTTAGTATATGTAAATGTGCTGTTTTGTATGTGTGATGTTGTGTCATCTCCTAATCTTCTGTTTCTGTTCCGCAGATGCCACTCATCTCCCTGATTGGATTGGTTGCACCTGATTGGTGCATCTTCAAACAGGCAGTGGAGATGAGTGGATAACAGAGTGGGAGATGACACACGTCCTGGCGCCTCATTTGAATCACTGCCATGTTCCAGAATGGAGTGAGGAGGTTGCCCTCTCGTCTAGCTGTCTGGAAGTGATCTCTTGTGGTTTCTCTTTGTGTCCCATGACGGGCACAATTATATTTATATTATTTACTAAGTGTTTGTTTGTATATATGTATATCTTGTTTGTCCTCCCCTACCTTTTTCCCTGATCACCATGGAGGAGGTTTAAAGCCCTACCTCCATTAAACATATAATTTACTATTTGGAAAACATCTTGTGTTGTGGCTTTCTTACGTAGGGGACCTTGCTTTAAACGCATTTACTGAGAGAGGCTGTTTTTTGTTCATGTGCATCCGGCTCCAGTTATTATTCTGTGTGGTCATCAGACCTTTGTACATGACATGGGGGCTCGTTAGTTTGCACAATTGTATGGTTCCTTGGTTGTTATGCAACGTTGTAACTTGTCAATTGGAGCATGTCAGGTAAGATAGCGTTTTTTTTTCATTGGTAAGTTATATTATTGTGTTTCCATTGTCCGTGCTACACAGTTTGATTGGTGTAAACCGTTCTTGTATGTAATACTCTTGACTAACTCTTTTTTCTGCCTCATAGGTAACAGGGGGATCACCTGCCTGGTTAGTGGGAGGGGAGCACGCGTCGTAATTCCGGTGGAGCGCGCAATGAAATCGGTAAGCGACTGAAGATATGTGTAGCCTCGTCCCGCTAGGGGAGTAGTTTAGCTGGGGATATGCTAGAGTTACACAGGTGATCCTAGTTAGGTGGTTAGGACCAACGTTTATTGTTTTCATGAATGGTAGATGTGGGCATTAAATCAGATTGGTTAAATTGTATACAGCGGAATGTGGCGATTAAATGTGTTACGCACGGATATTGTGGAGTAGGTGAGTGGATGTTTCCTGGTGCCTGTTATTTGTTTGGTGGTAACGCGGGTTGCTACGGGAGCACAGGGTATTTATACATATATTATTTGTGGCATAGTCGTGTTCTGCAGGGGATATGGCAGCTTTTACTTTGGACGGTTTTTTGGCGGATCCTACGAGGGATCAATTTGATATCTGCACGAAAGCTGAATTGTGTGGTGTCGCCAAGCATTATGGCATTACGGTCCAAAGTTCAAAGAGTAAAGAGGAGGTAAAAGCAATTGTGCTCGCTGGGTTAGTAGATAAGAAAATATTCAGTTCGCCAGTTCAGTTCATAGCCGAGGGAAATGACTCGGAGGACGTCACGCACGGCGAGGCGTCTGGTGAGTCTAGTGAGTGAACCGGTGGTGCTATACAGGAACGGAGGGGTAGCAGTGCCAAGGCTGAGGAGATTGACAGTGATAATTCTGTACACTCAGGACGTGCCTCTGTTTCAGAGGAGAGAGCTGCTATGCGAGACAGGGAAGAGAGAAAGGAGGAGAGAGACAGGGAGGAAAGAAAAGAGGAAAGAGACAGGCTGGAGAGAAAGGAGGAGAGAAGCAGGGAGGAATGGAGAGAAAGGAGGAGAGAAGCAGGGAGGAAAGAGAGAGAAAGGAGGAGAGAGACAGTCTGGAGAGGAAGGAGGAGAGAGGCAGAGAGGAAAGAGAGAGAAGGGAAGAGAGAGACAGTCTGGAAAGAGAGAGAAGGGAGGAGAGGGACATGCTGAGGGAGAAGGAGGAGAAGGACAGGGAGCTCCAGTTGGCTATAAGAAGGATGGAGTTGGAGAGTGGTGGCTCTTCCCCCTCTTCAACTGAAGTCTCCCAGGCAACCTTTATTATTAGTCAGCATATTTCTTTAGTTCCCATTTTTCGGGAGTCTGAGGTGGAATCATATTTCTCTGCTTTTGAGCGTATAGCGTGGGCTTTGCATTGGCCAAAGGACATGTGGGCGATTTTGTTACAATGCAAACTCACTGGTCGGGCTCAGGAGGCGTGCCAGTCATTATCAATGGATGACAGCTTGGTATATGAGAAAGTGAAGAGTGCTGTCTTGCGTGTATATGAATTGGTGCCGGAAGCGTATAGGCAACGTTTTAGGGCACTAAGTAAATCCCCTTCTCAAACATATGTTGATTTTTCCCGTGAACAGCGGATTCTGTTTAATCGATGGTGTTCGGCGTGTGAAGTGGATGATGTAGCAGCTTTGAGTGAGTTGGTCCTCATTGAGCAATTTAAGACCTGCATGCCCGAGCGCATCGTAGTGTATTTAAATGAACGCAAAGTATCTACTCTCCAGGAAACTGCAATTTTGGCAGATGAGTTCGCATTGACCCACAAATATGTGGGAATCACACATGTTTCGGTGCGTGATGGTGTGTATGTTGGTGGCAGCTCGTTCTCTCCGTTTCGGGGAGGTGACGAGCGAGCATTCCGACCACGCTCACCGCCGTCTGAAAAGGCCACCATTGTGTGTAATTACTGTAAGAAAGAAGGGCATTTTGTGAGGGACTGTCATGCGCTAAGGGATCGACAGGAGACAAGGGAGTCAGCCCAGGAACCGAAAGGGGTGGGGTGTGGTACAGTGTCATGTCCTGACCAGAATAGCTCTTTTGAACCCTTTTTGTTTGATGGTTATGTGTCCCTGTCGGGTAAAGCTGGGGACTACCAACGGGTGAGAATACTCCGTGATACAGGAGCCTCTCAATCGTTCATCCTGGCTGATGTATTACCATTGGATGTGGACTCCTGTCAGTCGAGTGAATTGGTGAGAGGTATTGACATGGGGTGTGTGCGCGTGCCGTTGCATAAGGTGCATGTACAGTCTGCATTGATCACAGGTTGTTTTCCTGTCGCGGTTCGCCCATGTTTTCCTGTGAAGGGCGTGGATTTCGTCATGGGGATGATTTGGAATGACCCCAATGTTTCTTCTATTTGTGCTGTCACAAGGGCGGAAGCGAGACCATGGTCTAGCATTGGGTGACTCTGTCTGTGGTGAGTTTTGCAAATTGGCGGTGGAGCAGCATTTTGAGGCGGGGGATGAGGTGTTTATTGTGCTGCCCACGCCTGGTACTATGCTCACTGCCCGGTTCTCAGGACCTTATGTGGTAAAAAGAAAGGTGTCTGCCACTAAGTATATGTTGTATACGCCCGAGCGGCGGAGGAGGACATGCTGGTGTCATGTGAATAGGCTAATGAAAATTCCTGCCCGCGTCTCGTCGGAGTTGGGATGTGACAGGGCTGTTGGTTCACATGCAGTGTTGTGTTCTAATGTGCCTTACAGGACGCACAGTGTTGCTGTTGGGAGTGCGAACCCCGTTAAGCAGTTCGCATATCGGTGTCCGGTGGCGATGAGGGAGGTCATGGGGAGAGAGGCTCTGTACCCCCTGAAAAAAGAGAAGGGGGGCTAGCTACACCTGGCCATGGTCCCTGGAGCTCTCTTTGCCTTCTAGCTCCCAAGGCTAATGTGTCTCTCCGTTTTCTGTACTGCAGGATGGTGACGCGGGGCCTGTGTGGTGCTGATGTGACCCATTTGGTGGGTGATTTTGTGGAGAGAAAATGTTTTGTTGTCGTTTCTGTTCTCCCTGGTATGTGGTACTAATCTGATGTTGGGTAATAAGTAATAATGTTTTGCTAACCCTACAGGTTCGATCTTATGGGGGGAGGTGTGACGTACATGGGTACGTGGGTTGGTCATTACCATTATTACTGTATTTATGACACCATCTGAACATCAGGTTAGTATATGTAAATGTGCTGTTTTGTATGTGTGATGTTGTGTCATCTCCTAATCTTCTGTTTCTGTTCCGCAGATGCCACTCATCTCCCTGATTGGATTGGTTGCACCTGATTGGTGCATCTTCAAACAGGCAGTGGAGATGAGTGGATAACAGAGTGGGAGATGACACACGTCCTGGCGCCTCATTTGAATCACTGCCATGTTCCAGAATGGAGTGAGGAGGTTGCCCTCTCGTCTAGCTGTCTGGAAGTGATCTCTTGTGGTTTCTCTTTGTGTCCCATGACGGGCACAATTATATTTATATTATTTACTAAGTGTTTGTTTGTATATATGTATATCTTGTTTGTCCTCCCCTACCTTTTTACCTGATCACCATGGAGGAGGTTTAAAGCCCTACCTCCATTAAACATATAATTTACTATTTGGAAAACATCTTGTGTTGTGGCTTTCTTACCTACCTGGAACATTGCTTTAAACGCATTTACTGAGAGAGGCTGTTTTTTGTTCATGTGCAGCCGGCTCCAGTTATTATTCTGTGTGGTCATCAGACCTTTGTACATGACAATCACACATAACATAAAATAACTGTTCATCTCACTTCAATCATTTTTATTGCAAATGCAGAACATGGTATTTTCTCAAGCAGACAGATGTAAACACTGTAATCTGTGTTGCATGTACCTGACAAACTGAACTGTTTGTATTACAGTTAGTAACAGTTTCGATTTTTATTTAAAGATAACGAGAGAGAGAGAGAGAGAGAGAGAGAGAGAGAGAGAGAGAGAGAGAGAGAGAGAGAGAGAGAGAGAGAGAGAGAGAGAGGGGCAGGCTGGCTATGCTCGGAGCATTTTAGTAACGTTACATTTTCAACAAGATTGCTGCTATTTAAACACTTGATGGAAACGGGGTAACGTTAACCTTATGTCGACTGTAGTATTGTATGACCTCGACATAACGTTTAAACGTTAACGTTACTCCGTTTCCATGCAGTATTTATAAATGGGCAGCTAAGCTAACGGAGCTAACTGCTAGCAGTAGCTAACGTTAGCTGAAAGCTGTAACGTTACAACGAATCAGCTGTTGATATTATGCGCCATCAGTAGACAACGTATCATGTATTAAACTAGAGTTAATGGTTTAATGCTTCAGTCACAGTGACGTTGAAAGAGCAGCTGTCACGAAGGTCTCATTTCTTTATAGAGATCCGCGTTGGCACTGCTCTAACACCGCTTGCAAATAGCATTGGGGCATCATTAGCTTGTCCTTCGTTGTTTACTTCAAACCCGAAGTACCTCCAAACAGCACTTCTGCCGTTTTCTTTATCCACACGCACAAGTTGCGGAGGCTCCCCGGCCGCGTCCTAAAAGTCTGTGCCGACCAACTGGCCCCGGTATTCACTGACATCTTCAACCTGTCCTTGGAACAGGCTGTCATCCCCACCTGTCTGAAGAAGTCCACCATCATCCCTGTACCCAAAAAATCTACGCCCGCTTGCCTCAACGACTACCGCCCTGTAGCCCTCACCTCCATAGCCATGAAGTGCTTTGAGAAGCTAGTGAAGGGCTACATCTGTTCCTCCCTCCCCATCAACCTGGACCCTCTGCAATTTGCATATCGCCCCAACAGGTCCACGGAGGACGCCATAGCCCATGTGCTGCACACAGCAGCATCACACCTGGACAAGAGGCAGGGGAACTATGTGAGAATGCTGTTCATCGACTACAGCTCAGCATTCAATACCATAGTCCCCTCCAAACTCATAGCCAAGCTCAGGGACCTGGGCTTGAACTATGACCTCTGCCAGTGGGTCTTGGACTTCCTGACGGGCAGACCCCAGGTGGTAAGAGCCGGCAACTGCACCTCCTCATCCATCACGCTCAACATAGGGGCCCCCCAGGGCTGTGTTCTGAGCCCCCTCCTCTACTCCCTGTACACACATAACTGCGTAGCACAGCGGAACAACAACACCATCATCAAATTTGCTGATGACACAGTAGTGGTGGGCCTGATCTCTGCCAACGACGAAAGGGCCTACCTGGAAGAGGTAGAGAACCTGTCACAGTGGTGTCAGGAGAACTGCCTCTCCCTGAACGTCAGCTAAACAAAAGAGATGATTGTGGACTTCAGGAGATCGGGGGTCAAGGACTACAGCCCCCTCAGCATCGACGGGGCACCGGTTGAGAGAGTGAACAGTTTCAAGTACCTCGGAGCCCACATATCCGAGGACTTGACATGGACCACACACATTGACAGTGTTGTGAAGAAGGCACGACAACGCCTCTACTTCCTCAGGCGCCTAAGGAAGTTCCAAGTCAGTCAGAAGATCCTTAGGAACTTCTACTCATGTACAATAGAGAGCATCCTGACCGGCAACATCACCTCCTGGTTTGGGAATAGCACTGCACAAGACCGTAGCAGACTACAAAGAATGACACGTTCAGCCGAACGCACAATTGGAGGGGGGCTTCCCACCCTCCAGAACATTTACAACAAGCGGTGCAAGGGGAAGGCTAAGAGAATTATTAAGGACTCGAGCCACCCGAACAACTGCCTCTTTGAACTGCTGCGGTCAGGCAAGCGATACCGGAGTCTTAAGGCGAGCACAGAAAGACTCAGAAGAAGCTTCTATCCCCAGGCCATCAGGCTGCTAAACGAACAATAAACACTATGCAACAACCATCAAATGCACACAGCACACACACCCACACGCACACACTCACTCAAACAAACAACACACTGCAGCACCCACTCTCCACACTTTAGATCACACAAACACACTTTACACTTTATATTTATTGATAAAGGATTTGCACTACAACTCGTACACCTACTGTGAATTGTACCTAAATTGCACCTCGTCCCATTTCTGCCTTGCACTATATAGTATTGTATATTAGTACACTGCACAGTATTGTATGGTAACTACGTCTATTCTGCATCAAACATTGTACATATGTCTAAACTGAACACTGTGACCTCATTTTTTTACTTCTAATTTTACTATGTTATTTTATTTCATACTTATCTTGTCTTGCACAGTCTCTGGAGCGTAACCGTAAGAAGCATTTTGTATAAAAGTATTCTGTACTTCTGTATGACAAATATTAAAGAAACTTGAAACTCTGCATTTACCATCTTCTTCAGCTAAAATGTTTTGTTTACTAACTGAAGACTGCTCTCTGAGGGGGAGGGCTGGAGGAGCCGGGGGGGCAAGCGCGCTCTGAACAGCGCGTCAACAACTTGCGGTAGAACACTCGCCAGCTGGTACCGATACTGCAGAAAGTATCTGTACTTCGGGAAATGAGTATCGAAGCAGTTTTAAATATTCAGTATCGATATGTATCGATACTTCGATATTTTTGACAACACTACCAGCTAGTGGCTAAAACACTGAGCGAGCTGGCTCCAGCTAGTGGCTAAAACGCTGAGCGAGCTGGCTCCAGCTAGTGGCTAAAACACTGAGCGAGCTGGCTCCAGCTAGTGGCTAAAACGCTGAGCGAGCTGGCTCCAGCTAGTGGCTAAAACGCTGAGCGAGCTGGCTCCAGCTAGTGGCTAAAACGCTGAGCGAGCTGGCTCCAGCTAGTGGCTAAAACACTGAGCGAGCTGGCTCCAGCTAGTGGCTAAAACACTGAGCGAGCTGGCTCCAGCTAGGAGAGACTTTCACAGAAGAGAGGATTTGGTCTGGTGGAACAGTTTCCAGTTCAGGAGCGGTACCAAGACCATGTGACAAAGATAAATAAGGTGAACCAAGCGTGAAGAACCCACATCCTGGGTCCCTTATCCTCATAAACTCCCGTCCCCTCCCCTCTCCGCACCTCGCCGATCTTCAATTACACTACAGCAGTGAGTGGTGTAGTCCGATACTCGCAGATCAGATAAGTCTGCGTCTGCGGTTTCTGCCTGCTTCCGAATACCCACCAAAACATATACTGTACACACGCGCAAGCATGCACACATTATACACACACGCACAAACCTTCTGTAAACACTTGTAGAAGTGAAGCACCTCTGACCATAAATGTCACTAACTTCTCTCATGGTTAGCCACTCTGCCCCAAGTGGCGGTTCAGCGGCAATGCGCAAATTTTGTGTACCAGTGACTGTGTGTGCGTTCTTGTTAATAGTACAGAAACTCTTACAATAACCTGTTCAATGAGAAACACAAAAGCACTTTGAACAAACTGATCCCTTAGAGACGATGCAGAGGAAGTACAAGGCTCAGCAGCTTGTCAACCAGATGGTGACTTCCTCCTTACCCTCCCTCAACTACTCATCTTCCTGCTTAGCCTCCTTCTCCTACTCCTCTTCTTCCTTAACCTCCTTCCCCTGCTCCTCCTTAACCTCCTTCCTCTACTCCTCTTCCTCCTTCCCATACTCCTCTTCCTCCGTCCCCTGCTCCTCTTCCTCCTTAACCTCCTTCCCCTGCTCCTCTTCCTCCTTAATCTCCTTCCTCTACTCCTCTTCCTCCTTCCCATACTCCTCTTCCTCCTTCCCCTGCTCCTCTTCCTCCTTAACCTCCTTCCCCCACTCCTCTTCCGGCTTCCCCTACTTCTCTTCCTCCTTCCCCTCAGTTACCGGTCCCGTAGTAATCCTGCCCTGGGTGTCACTCTGTCAGCTAATCCCACCTCAGATTTCAAACAGTCTCTCTTACTTTCCCTAATGGGATTGTGGCTCCCACAGGCGTGCCGGTGACCAAGCCGGGGGTCCATCACGCTGCTTGACCGACTTCTCTGAG
Organism: Notolepis coatsorum; assembly: GCF_963971535.1. Classification (NCBI taxonomy): domain Eukaryota; kingdom Metazoa; phylum Chordata; class Actinopteri; order Aulopiformes; family Paralepididae; genus Notolepis; species Notolepis coatsorum. Next base: position 40,301,142 of record NC_140179.1, read on the forward strand.
GCGCCAGTCAATCGTGGGTTTAGATCACGTGCCACGTTAGCCTGGAGGAGACACCTGCTCTCACCCAGCTGATCTAGGCCAGGAGGAGGACGCTTATTTTCACCCAGATGATCTGGGCTACGGCTTATTTTCCAACCAGGAGACATACCTACAGGAGGACAGACTTTTTGTTTTCAGTGTTCAAGGTGGACTACTTTTTCAGTACTCCTCCATTTGGATAAGATTCATATTAGACCCCAATCATTAAACATTAGCCCTGTAGCACACCTGAGGTGAAAGGTGACAAGTGACTAGGAGGAGACTGACAGTAAAGAGACAAATAGCAACCGCACACAGATTAGTTCACTGGCAAGTCAAACATTTGGGTACAAGGCCTCTGGTATCCTGGGCCCAGGAGTTCAAAACTTTTAATCCCCATCTGATCCGATCATATTTTTTAATACCATTTTTTGTGATCCAGGATCAGACAATTTGCCAGATTTTGTCCCAGTATTTCAAAGCAATCCAGGATAGGATCACCCTGATCCAGATTCAGATTTTTCAAGATTACTAGATCCTGAATATCAGTGCTTTAATCCTACCGATCTCCATCTAGTGGATATGAAAAATAATACAAGGAAAACAAAAGACCACATTGCAGAGACATCTATGTCTAATTATATGGTTAAATACATAAAATCATAATGGAATTGTAATTAAAAAAAGATATATAATCCCACTAGGGTAACAACAAAAAAACATTAATTCAAAGGCAGCTGATCATCTAGGTGTGTTTTGAGGAGCTAAATTCTAACTGAGGTTTCAGTTTGTAGATGGTGATGACAGATGGACTTTTTTTTTGTTGAAGATATTTTTCTTTAATCTAAATTACATTTGTGATCGACAATCTTTGTTGTGATACTTTTATGAGCATAAACATTTATGTCATCAACATTTGGTTGAAAACAAAATAGGCCACCACAAATGTGACAACATTCTTTTATTATTTCAGAAAACAAACTTTGTGATCTTATATTGAAACATATTTTTAAATAAATTGTATAGTAGATTTTGCTCTGGTAATCCACCCCTCTGGTGGGATCAAGATAATCCAGTTTTGGGGGATACAAATTATCCCAATCCTGTGTTGTCGGTTTGAACTACCCGTTTTGAAGATTTGACCCAGATTAAAGCCAGGATTTTATTTCCTGATCTGATCGGATATCAAAGTGATCCTAATCCTGTTTTTTGGTTTTCAACTACCCAAAATACAAATCTGATCCAATCAGATATAATAGGGTTTAAAAGGTTTTTAACTCCTGGGCCTGGTCATCCCCTGTACCAGGCCACACAGATTTTAAGATCTGGGAGCCCACAGGTTCATAGATGTGTTCTGCCCACGTCTCTTCCTCGCATCTCGCTCTGATCAAGGTTAGTGTGCAACAAATATATGACAATTCCAAGAACACATAACTGATCTCTAGTAAAAATCCAACACACACCATCATGAAGCGCAACACACTGACATGACAGATCTGAGGTCAGCCGACAGCTGTACCTGGAGCACCAAACACCCGATGTAACAGATCTGAGGTCGGCCAACAGCTGTGCCCCAGAGCACCAGACACCGACCTAGAGGGACGGGTGATCTGGAGGTGAGGTGAAAGAAACACCGCGATGGGAATACCAGAGATTCTCCAGAGATTCTTCCTGGTTTCACTGACCTGCTGACTGGAACCAGGATGACAAGACCATCCCAGAGAGGACGTAAACACATAGACCTGAGATCCACACCACCCTGCATTATCGCATTCACCTCAGGATCCTTTTTACCAGGGTTCCTGCAGCTTTCAACAAGTTGAATTCAAGACTTAAGACTTTTTTTAAGACTACTTTGAATAGAATTGAATACCTATTTCATGGCCATACTGGCAAAAGGCATGAAGGAAAATGACTAACTATGAAGTCATTCGTCGAATTGTTTTGGTATAACAGCACAGTAGCACACTACCACATACAATACCACATTCTCCATCATATAGGCCCTCTGTCAACATGTTTGTAATGTTTGTCAACATGCTGGTCTGTCAGGTTGTCGTACATTCAGTTCACTAGAGGAATGTCGGTATTATACTATATAGTGCCCAGCCATATATTACAGTGTGATGTATATATTAACACCTACAGGGAAGGATTGTCGGTGGCTCTGAAATAAAGAAAGGTCAAAATGCAAGAGATGGAGAGAGAGCAATGGAGAGATTATGAGAAGATTAAAGGGGAGAGTACGGGCAGGAAAGAGAGAGAAAGGGAAGGGAGAGAAAGAAAGAAATGACCCGTCCTTCCCTTGACTTGATCTTATTCCCTCTACAGTTTTTATCAGAGTTATCAGAAGGTAGTCAAGGTTACAGCAGGTGGTGTGTTGTAGCTCAGAACAGCAGTAAAAGAGTCACTGTGGGAAGAAAGACTTGACAACCTCCCACCAGCAACAACAATGGAGCTAAAGGTGAGCGAGGCACTGCCCCCTGGAGCAGACACCAACTATGCACAGTGGAAATGCCTAAACAGAATAAGATCTGGTGTTGGACGTTCAAAAGCCACTCTTGCCAAATGGGGATACTTAAATGATGGGGACGTTGTGTGCGATTGTGGCACTGAAACACAGACCATGCAGCACCTCCTGATATGCCCCCTGCTAGAACAGCCCTGCACAGCATCGGACTTGGCAGAGTTCAATGAGAAGGGACAGCAATGTGTTCAGCTGTGGTTGAACCACATCTAGCCAAGCCGTGTAATTGACTGTCTTGTGGACATGACAAGAGAAATTACGATTTTAGCTTCCCACGATCATGAAAACAAGATGATCGAGATAAAATGAGTATCATGCCGCATGCCATGTTGCTGTCATTTCGTCTTGTGTTGTAAATGCAGTACACCCTTCCTTCACAGCAGTGCACCCCCCCCCCCCCCCCCCCAACAAGCCCGAACAGTAGTATCAGAGAGAGGTGAGCCACAGTGCGTTTCTCCAGTTATTTTTAAACATCTTTGGTAACTTGTAGAAGATGATAGAAAGACAGTCTTTGGTCGAGAAGAAACGTAATTCAGTCATCGTCACGTGATGTTCTCAAATCGATGAGTAATCGTGATTTCAATATCAAAATTATTAAGATTATCATCTTAATTATGATTTTTGCCATAATGAAGCAGCCCTACCAGCAGCAGCATTTCACTGTAGGCTATGTGTTACAAAGTTACAATCTTACAGAACCTACCGATCAACTCTAAACAGCTTAATGCATTAGACTGGTGCTTTAAGTTGCTTTTAACACTTTGTTGACTAAAATCCTAAACCATCCTGGATCCCTGCTCAATCTGACATGGGTGCATTTAATACTCATTAATCCATTCATCCTTTAATTCAATCATTTATCCCTCCATCCATCCATCACGCCACTCATCTAACAGTATGTTTTATAGAACACGGCCCACTCCTCTGTGGTGTTTACCTGGCCCAGCGCTGTCGCTGAAACGGCAACTTCCTGTTTTCTCTTGTTGTTGTTGTTGTTGTTGTTGTTGTTGTTGTTTAATTGCTGTCATTCTACACCTCCACCTGAGGGCCTGACTTTCTCCCTCCCATCAGTCTGCTGCAGAGCTCCTGTTGCTGAGAGACCCAGGGCTCCGATGTCTAATAATGCTGTTGTTGTGTTTTGCTGTAACGTGTGTGACTGTGTGCTTGTTTTCCTACCGCTTTGTGGGGGCCTAATGTCCTCACAAGTGATGAAAACAAATGATTTTTTTGTTTTTGTTGTCGTAAGGACATTGGCCGGACCCAGCGAGGTAAAGGAGCTATTACAGGGTTATGGTGGTTAAGGTTAGGATTAGGTTATGTTTAGGTTTAGGCAAGTAGTAATTATGGTTAAGGTTAGGCCTAAGGAGCTAGGGAATGAATGTAAGTCTGTCATGTCTACAGAATGTCCTAACGCATGAAAACATGTCTCTGTGGGTGGGTGTGTGGGTATATACATTTGTGTATTGTTTCAACTCAATACTTTCACATGGGACAGTCTCTCTCAACAAGTTGGTCTGATACGCCATGCATGTACTGTGTGTGTGTATACGTTTGCCAATATATTTGTGTTGTTGCCCAAAACACAGTGGTATCATGCAGTCCTGCCTGCTCTTCATCACATGTGTAGTTATTCTGTTATATAATATGCCTCTCCACAAAGGACTTACTGCAGAAACGTGGGAACTTGGGCTTTAAATGTGTTGTCACCAAAGTTGATTATCACAAACAACCTCGACTGGAAATCAAAAGCTCTTTTGTCACGTGACTAATTTCAAAACCTCTCAATAAATAATCAACTACTGAAAAGAGATGATTCCAAAAAGAAACGTTCAAAAAAAAATTGAAAAATCAAAGCATGTATTTTCATTTAGGTTAACAACTGAATATACAAAACAATCTAAAATATAATTTAAAACACTAACCTGAAAATAAATGTACCTTCTTCTTATCGTCTTTACTATTATGTATTACCACTATCTTTCCATCCTTATACTACTACCGAATGTGCTAGTAATAGGTATATTCTATTATACGTGCAACACTCAAATTACTAAATGAAAATGTAAAATGTACCGGTATAGGAAAAACGGTAACGGTTAAACGAACCCACCACGGGCCTGTATGGAATGGCGCGTCACTCGCACTGCAGTATTTACATCATGGCTACTACTACAGCCCACTCAACAACCACCACATGCTACTTGAGAGGAACACGGTGTGGTTATTATGGGTGGATTTTATACAGTGATTTAAAGAGACCCGTAGTAGCCCGATTAGATATGTATGGCTATGACGAGTATAATAAGCTTGACTTAATTCATAACTCATTCGGTGTCTCTCTCTCTCTCTCTGTCCAGTGAAACGAGCAACAGAGCGCCTCGCCCCCTCGCTGCTGCTTCTCAAACTAGCCTGAACTGGATGGCCGCGAGCTGACACACACACACCGATACACACACACACCAGACACAGATACACACACACACACACACACAACAGAAACAGCGGTAGCGCGCGACAGCGTGCATGTTGTTGTCATGGCAGTCGGCTAATAAGCGACGGGAAATCATTTCACCGCACAAAGGCCCGCTTGAGGAGAGAGAGAACCGACGAATACCATACATACATAAACCCATTTCAACACGTCTAACACCAACCTTTATCTGGAAAAGGAGATGTGATAAAAACACGCAGAGGTCCTCTAGGCATGGTTTTCACAATAACCAAAGCAGAACTATATCGTGTGAGTGTGAACGGTTTATATTTGTCGAGTTGTTCGCGGTGCAGCGCGCGGCACTGACTGGACCCGACACACAGCGCGTGCCGCGGCCGCTGCGGGACTCTCTCCCCTCCTTGGCCCCTTTCGTGACTGTGATGCACCGAGTGAATCCACAGTCACTTGCTCCTCAATAGGAAATCAACCTAGATTCACCATGAAGGACTGGTTCTGGCCGAACCGTTCGTTATACAAGAATCACATACATTTCAAATGTACTCACAGTTGCACGAGGGTTTCGGACAGAGATACGGGATGGTTTGAAAGCTCGGCGTTGCTAATAAACATTTTAAATATTTTTTTATAAACTGGTCAACACTGCATTATTTCCGGCGTTGGGTGCACGATGCGCATGCGCAGTGATCACAACCAGGCAGCCAACGCCGGAAATAATGCCGTTTTGAGCAGTTTATAAAAACAGGTTTAAATGTTTATTAGCAACGCCGAGCTTTCAAACCATCCCGTATCTCTGTCCGAAACCCTCGTGCAACTGTGAGTACCTTTGAAATGTATATGTGATTCTTGTATAACGAACGGTTCGGCCAGAACCAGTCCTTCATGGTAAATCTAGGTTGGTTTCCTATTGAGGAGCAAGTGACTGTGGATTCACTCGGTGCATCACAGTCACGAAAGGGGCTACCTACCTCCTCCTCCTCGACCTCCTCCTCGACCTCCACCACCTTCTCCACCACCTATACCTCCTCCTCCACCTACCTCCTCCTCGCGCTCGTTCTTGAAACACAAGCAGGCAGCCCGTTTCTTGAAACCCTCTCCGTCGTAGGTCCTGGTCTGGTTTGGTTTGAACTTCATCATGGATTTATTTATTCGACTCCCCCGTCGCCCGGCCCCGACGACAGCAACTGGAAACCGGCAAACGGACGGACTCGACGAAGTGAGGAGTCACCGCATCGCCGCTCCGCTGTGTGGCGGAGAGAAAACCAGCATCCGTGCTGATGGTCACTGCCTGGTCACTAAAGGTGGGCCGCCGACCGGGACCGGTCCAGGGAACTCACTCAGTCAAGCCGTCACAGGCGTTTCCCCCATCAGATGAAGTCGTGCGTCGGTGCGTTTGGTTGATTCTCCAAGTCAACTTCCTTGTCTGTTGTTGCTACACTGCGTGTGATGATCGTATAAAAGCGTTCAGTCAAGTGGACGTTCTCGGTTCAGTGGTAGGCACTAGAGGCAGCCTTCGATCTATTACGGGTGTGAGCGATCCCCCCGAGCTGAGGGAGATCTTATGCACAGCCTCTCCTCTGCCCTCCTCTGCCTCTAGTGCGCATGGCTGTTGAGTGTCATTAGAATGAACAGAAAAGGGGGCTCGTGCGCTGGGCGCGCGTCACCATTCATTTGTTTGTTGAATGAAAAAAGTTACGTTTACTGTACGGCTCGTGTCTCCAGAGCGGTCATGTGAGCCATAAAGTGGGCGCGAGAGTTTACTGATTAACTCCTAATAAATGTCCCATATCTGCAGATGCATTCATTCCAGACCATTGTTCTTAGTCTTCATGAATAAACCAATAAAGCACTAGTCTAAATGTATATTAAAAAAAAAAAAAAAAAAAAAAAACAAGCCTTGGACATTTATAGAAAGGTGTAAACTGCAAGATTCCATTTCACAACATATTGCCATTCTATAATTCTCACAAAGTGTGACATTTTGGTCTACATTACCACAACCTGGCTAGAATCGTTTTTGGGAGCCCGTCCCATCTTGGGCCCACCTGAATTACTGCCAGATCTTTTCTCACATTCTAGTAGGTTACTCTAAGCCAAGCTATACATTCAGACTGCAGACAAAAGTGGCCAAAACCTGATTTATTTGCTCATATGTGACTCAGATCAGATTATTTCACAACAGTGTGCAGCACAAATCACATGGAATGTGACCTGTTCAATTCTGATTTGGGCCACTTTCATGTGGTCCTAAATCAGATACAGGTCAGATTCTTTGCAATGAGAACTCAGACTGACCAGTCATGCAACTTTCATGCAACTCCCTCTCAGCCTACCTACTGTTTCAATAAAAAAAAATCTCTCTTGTGTCTCCCATATACTCTGTCTCCCTCTCAGCCTACCTACTGTCTCAATAAAGAACCTTCTCTCTTGTGTCTCCCATACTCTGTCTCCCTCTCAGCCTTCCTATTGTTTCAATAAAGAACCTTCTCTCATTGTGTCTCCTCTACTATGTCTCCCTCTCAGCCTTCCTACTGTTTCAATAAAGAACTTTCTCTCTTGTGTATCATATACTCTATCTCCCTCTCAGACAACTGTTTCTCTCGACTCCCGGAGTCAGCATTGCCCTGCGGCTTGGGCCGGTCGTCATACTAACTCGTTTGGCTGAGTTAGGGGGAGGGAAGTCGTGGGTGGTAATCTGGCGTTGTGGACAGCGACGCCTACAGGTCAGGTCTGGGCGCCTGCTCAGCGAAAGGCAGGAAATGGTGAAGGCAGCGTGACCTCCCACGCGTTACGCTTCACCAATGAGAGTCCTCGCTGCCAGGTGAAAAAATAGCTGTCTCCACATGTGTCGGAGGAAGCATGTGGTGGACTTCAGGGTTCCCTTGTACCATCCAGTAGGAGGAACATGCGCACAACAACCAGGTAGGGGAGGGGGGGAATTGCCATAACGACTAAATTGGGATGGGGAGAAAAAATTGAAAATCAAGCGAAAAAAAAAAAAAAAAAAACTTCCTACTGTTTCAATAAAGAACCTGTCTTCCTTTCATCCTTCCTACTGTCTAAATCAGAATTGAACACTAAGGGGCCTTTCTCACTCACCAATCGGGGTCGAATCAGCGCCCCCGGGGACGGGGGGGAGTGTTCTCACTCAGACGGACACACCCCTTTTGGGAGCGAAGCGGCGCTGATTCGGAATACCCCCCCACTGAACCTGGGACGGTTGAAATAGGTGGTCTCGGGTGCGGGCCAGTGGGAGCGGGGGGCGTGACACACACACAACGTCGTTACTGTAATGCTTTTCATGGTTGCTTGAATTTTGGGCAGATAAAACCACACAGAAACAACTGGACAATACCCACAAAAACTATATTTATGGGCAATTTGAGAGTTCAGACCGCAACCAAACAAGCATGTGGAGCCTCACAGCTCAGTGGATGAAAACATGAAGCCACGTTACAAACAGCACTTCCCTGGCTCGCATTAGGCCTGGCAATTTTGTTTGCCATGCTATGTCTATACATTGGTTTCTTGTTCAATGCATTTATTTCTATTAGACCAGTGGTGCCCAACCAGTCGGCCGTGGTCGACCAGTAGATCAATGACATGCAATATAATTGCCACGAGCGATGGGATAATGTGCTGAACAGGCTAAGCTAACTAGCGTTAGCCGTTAGCTTAGCGTTTGCCACAATGCTATACTGTTATACTGGCATATTCCATTCACGTTAGCATGTAAGCTAACAAAATCAGCGCTGACGAGACTAAACTCAGCTTTTGGTGTTCAATTGTGTTGATGTTAGTTTTGTTTCATCAACAAATGAGAGGCAGAACACACAGTGAATGTATCCGTTTTGTTTATTGCACGTTCTTTGCTGAAAAATAAGTGCTACAGGCTATACTAGACTAGGCTAAGCTAACTAGCATTAGCCGTTAGCTTAGCGTTAGCCCTGGGAAACGCTCAAAAGCGAACTCTACAACACCATCCATTCGTGATAAAATGGGGTGGGTTATATTGACAAGGCTTGACAACAGAGGTTCAAATATAACTTCATATTTATTGGTTATTTGTTCATTTTATATCAGCATCCAGTCTCCGCCGTCGTGTTAACACACTTCCTGTTTACATCATCGTCTACGGCAAGCGTAAACGCTCAAAACGCAAACCGTAAACAGAACCCGGAGCGAACCAAGACTGAAGTGTGTACACAAACTAGAGGGGGGAGAGGGAGGGGGGAGTTTGCATCAGATCTCGGAACGGAGAACGGAATGGAATAGAACCGAATGGGTGAGTGAGAAAGGCCCCTAAGGCTTGCAGTGCATTTTACAGTAAATGTCCACTCCTAACCCAATAATACACGAGACCCTCTTCTTGGGACCAAGTAAGGTTTCGTCGATAATCTAATGTACAGTTACCCCCACCCCACCCAACCACCTCCAATGTACAGTTTCGCCACCCCACCCCACCTACCCAACCCCCCTCCACCCCACCTACCCAACCTCCTCCAATGTACAGTTTCTTCATCAAATGTATCTTTTTTAGACTATTTTTGCATCACAAAATGCAATAATAGTACTGTATTTGTAAATCTGGTACGTCATAAATGTATAGAATGTAGTACTGTCTATCTGTATGTCATGTATGTCATAATATGTTATGATGAATTGAAAATGGGGGACCCTGATGTAAACGACGAAAGTCTTTCTCTGGTCTGCATCCCCATGTGTATTGAGCTGTACTGTATTGTACCCATTCTGCAATCTGTTAATAAAATGTTCAATCAATCAATCATTGAACATAGCCTAACAGTTGGGCGATCTTGTGATAATATCACGATAACTTATACTTACATGGTAGGTTATCAATATATAGTCTACACAGGTCTATGTGCCTATACTGTATGTCACTGGTCACTTTGTAAGTGTGTGTTTTCCGTTACATTGCTGCATAAAGGAAGGCAGAGAGCACTGCCAAACACGTTTTGTCTTGGGAGTCTAGTATATCAGTTAACTTGTATAAGACAAGGTCCAACCTGTACTGTCAACACTAGTAATGAGCTTTATTGGTGGGCCCCTATCTGCTATAGGCACAAACTATTTGCTGAAGGAGAGCTATAAATCTTACAGAAAGTTTCATCATTGTGCAAATATTCAAATAAATACCCCCAAAACACAACCATTGCTCAGCAAAACAGAAAAACTAAAATTCTACAGTAAACCAAAAGTTACCAATGAACTGTTAATTCAATAAAAGACTGACCCCTGCCTCTGGAACCAAAAGTACCCCTGCTGGCCTGGGATCAGATCCCACCAGAACCTGCGCTGTCTCCCTCTCAGCCTTTCTATTGTTTCAATAAAGAACCTTCTCTCTTGTGTCTCCCCTACTCTGTCTCCCTCTCAGCCTTCCTACTGTTTCAATAAAGAACCTTCTCTCTTGTGTCTCCCCTACTCTGTCTCACTCTCAGCCTTCCTACTGTTTCAATAAAGAACCTTCTCTCTTGTGTCTCTGCTATTCTGTCTTCCTTTCATCCTTTCTACTGTCTCAAAAAATAACCTTCTCTCATGTGTCTCCCCTACTCTGTCTCCCTCTCAGCCTCCCTACTGTCTCAAAAAAGAACATTCTCTCCTGTGTCTCCCTACTCTGTCTCCCTCTCAGCCTTCCTACTGTCTCAAAAAAGAACATTCTCTCCTGTGTCTCCACTGCTCTGTCTCCCTCAGAATTTCCTACTGTCACAATAAAGAACCTTCTCTCTTGTGTCTCCCTCTTATCCTTCCTACTGTCTCAATAAAGAACCTTCTCTTCCCTACTCTGTCTCTCTTCCTACTATCTCAATAAAGAAAAAAAAATACTAAGGCGAGTTTACTGCCCACTATCCTGTTAACATAAATAAATAAAATACAGTACCCATATTTTCACTGTCACAACATGTCACAACATTTTCTGAAGGAACTGTTGATATGGACTTTGAGGCTTTTGACTCAACCGAAGCAATATACTATTTACACAACACCTGGGCCGTAGGAGGCCTTAATGATGTCAAGCAGATAGTTGAGTTCTTTAAAATGGTGCATTTTATATAGCGTTTTTCTCCAAAGCACCTTACAATTTGTTCCTCATATTTTACTCATTTACTCACACATTCACCGATGGCGGAGGAAAACATGCAAGGTGCCAACCTGCTCATCGGGAGCAGTTAGGGGTTAAGTGTCTCGCTCAAGGACACTTTGACTCGCTGCCTGGGAGTTGTGGGAATCGAACTGGGAACCTCCACATTACCAGACGACTGCTCTACCTCCCAAGCCACTGTCGCTCTTAGTTCTTACTCTGCTCTTCTCTTTTCCCTGAGAGGGGTCATGACCTTATAGTTAATGTCATCATGTGTTATTGGTGGAGTCATCATTTTGATTATCCTAAATCAGCCTGACCACAAAAGACTGATAACAGCCTCATCTTTAAATCAAAGTTTGCAATTGATTTTCCAAAAGGAGTGGGGGCAGAAAACCATTCTGAGATAATGAGGAGACAGTTGCAACATTCCAGAATTTGTGCAGTTGCTCCTTATGCAAAAAAAGGTGTGTTTAGCTTCTTCAGTTACTCAGCAAAAAGAGGAAGAAGAAAATCCCTTTAGCATTGTTGGTCATAAAACCAATGAGTAGCCTATGGCTAGCCACAAGCTATCTAGCTAACATTCCTAATTTAAACCAATGAGTAGCCTACAGCTAGCCATGAGCTATCTAGCTAATATTCCTAATTTAAACCAATGGCAATGCATAGCCTACGGCTAGCCACAAGCTATCTAGCTAACATTCCCAATTGAAACCAATGAGTAGTCTACTATCTAGCTAATTTGCAGATGACAGTATACCTGATTGATTGATTGATTGAACATTTTATTAACAGATTGCAGAATGGGTACAATACAGTACAGCTCAATACACACAATTGTTAAGGGGATGCAGACCAGAGAAAGACTTTCGTCTTGTTTACATCAGGGTCCCCCATTTTCAATTCATCATAACATATATGACATACATGACATACAGATAGACAGTACAGCTACATCTAGAATTTCTTTAAAATTTTAAAAATTTTGTTTATATTTTTTTTTTACTGCCAATTGTATTAGTATGAACAACTAGCCAAGCTGGTAGCAACGCCGAGATCTCCTGCGTTGGTGACGAGCGCAATCTCCGCTACGCCACCTGACCGCCCTACATCTAGACATTTATGACATACCAGATCTACAAATACAGTACTGTTTGTGATACAAAAACTGTACATTGGAGGGGGTTGGGTTAGGACATTTACTGTACATTGGAGGGGGTTGGGTTACCTGCTGGTTTTAGTGAGGTATGTTGACAACGATAACAATACTTTTCCTTTTCTTATAAAAAATATATACAGTATATATATAAGCGGCACGGTGGTGTAGTGGTTAACACTGTCGCCTCACAGCAAGAAGGTCCAGGGTTCGATTCCCACTTGGGGACCAGGTTTCCATGATGCCAGGTACTCAGGTGGGGTATCTCCCAGGCCTTTCTGTGTGGAGTTTGCATGTTCTCCCCGTGCTCGCAAGGGTTTCCCCCCCGATAAGATAAACCCAATGGAAAAACATGCACAACAGATCGCTAACGCTGTGGCGTCCTTGACGAAGACGGACAGGAGCACTTGGATTGATCCCCGGGGCGCGGCTCACGTTGACGCCCTATCTGCTCCCGGCTGCCCATGGGGGGAAGGACAACGGGATGGGAAAAGTGCAGAGAGACATTTCATCGGCGACTCAGTGCATGTGTGTGTGTGTTCCTGTGGGTCGCCCATCTCGCGTGTGTGTGTTAAACTGCATGACAAATAAAGACTTCTAGTCTAACAATTATTATTATATATATATATCTCTCTCCAGGTATTCCTTTTTATTAAGGTAGTTTGTTAAAATATGGGTCTGGAGCCAAAATGTGTTGCAAGCCTGCCTCTGTTTCGGTCCACAAATGACTATGTCAAACCTTTATTTATTCTCGAAAAGGTCACCCTCATTTTCAATGTCGTCGAGACTTACAGAATCTTTTTACAATATAATAATAATAAATAAATAATAATAATAATAACTCTATCTACATAGCACCTTTCACACATGGACCGCAGCCCAAAGTGCCCCACAGCAAATAGCATAAAATGAACATAGGCAGGGCGGTCAGGTGGCGTAACGGAGATTGCGTTCGTCACCAAACCCCGGAGCGGCTAGATTCGCCTGTTCGAATCCAGCTCACAGCTCCGGGGTTGTCACCAGCTTGGCTGGCCGTTCACACTAATACAATTGGCAGTATTAGAGGGTGGGAGAAGCTGGCGGGGTGGGTCCGGGTCGTTGTAAACAGCGACTCCTACAGTTCGGTCGGGGCGCCTGCTAAGCGCGAATAGGACTTGAGTGGGATAGTGTGATCCTTCCACACGCTACGCCCTCTCAATGCTGCCAGGTGAAAAGAAGCGGTTGATTGGCTGGACGTGTGTCGGAGGAAGCACGTGATAGCCTCCACTCTCCCAGACCAACTGTGGGGGGTAAGTGCGCAGCGACCAGGAAGGGGATTGGGAATTGGCATAACGACTAACATTGGGATGGGAGAAAATCGGAGGAAAATGGAGGGGGGAAAAGATCCAAAAAAAACATAGGCATAAGTGAGGTATGTATGCTTCACTAAGTGAGGTGTGTATATGCTTCACTAAGTGAGGTATGTATGCTTCACTAAGTGAGGTATGTATGCTTCACTCATGAGGTATGTATGCTTCACTAAGTGAGGTATGTATGCTTCACTCATGAGGTATGCTTCACTAAGTGAGGTATGTATGCTTCACTCATGAGGTATGTATGCTTCACTAAGTGAGGTATGTATGCTTCACTAAGTGAGGTATGTATGCTTCACTAAGTGAGGTATGTATGCTTCACTAAGTGAGGTATGTATGCTTCACTCATGAGGTATGTATGCTTCACTAAGTGATGTATGTATGCTTCACTAAGTGAGGTATGTATGCTTCACTCATGAGGTATGTATGCTTCACTAAGTGAGGTATGTATGCTTCACTCATGAGGTATGTATGCTTCACTAAGTGAGGTATGTATGCTTCACTAAGTGAGGTATGTATGCTTCACTAAGTGAGGTATGTATGCTTCACTAAGTGAGGTATGTATGCTTCACTCATGAGGTATGTATGCTTTAAAAAAAAATGTTACCTTTATTTGGCCAGATAAAACATTAAGAACAGGTTTCTTCTCTTCACTAAGCCTGGGCAGCTGGTCATGTTTTAAGTTGCACCCTCATGTTGAAACACTGATATAAAAGCAGACACCGTGACTGATTTTCACGAGACAAGATTGATCAACGCGTGGAATTGGTAAATGTAGGTTAAAGGGTGAGATAGTCTGCATGTTTGTGTAGATAAGGGATTCTTGCCAATCCAGATCAGATAGCCCTAGATCACGTGTGTTGTATGGATGTTACCATGCATTAGCAGCACGTAATGTAAACACCTTAGTTAGGTATTAGCTATCTCCTCATAGACACACACACATCTTCTCGCTCTCTCTCTCACACACACACACACGCACGCACGCACGCACGCACGCACGCACGCACGCACGCACGCACGCACGCACGCACGCACGCACGCACGCACGCACGCACGCACGCACGCACGCACTCACACACACACACACACACACACACACACACACACACACACACACACACACACACACACACACACACACACACACACACACACACACACACACACACACACACACACACACACACATAGGTAACAATGTCAGGCTGTGGTTATACTGGGCAGCTCCTAGTGGTCAACAGTGTCAGACTGTGGTTGTACTGGGCAGCTCCTAGTGGTCAACAGTGTCAGGCTGTGGTTGTACTGGGCAGCTCCTAGTGGTCAACAGTGTCAGACTGTGGTTGTACTGGGCAGCTCCTAGTGGTCAACAATATCAGGCTGTGGTTGTACTGGGCAGCTCCTCGGTATATATTAGTGAGAACCAGGGGTTAGGTTTAATATTAGTGGGAACACAGGGATTAGGTATTGTGGCAACCCCAAGCCACCACTGGGCTTGGTGATTGAAGGGCGCTATTATGTAGCGGCGCTGCCCATATTTGGGCGTCCACTTCCAGGCGCACCTGCCGCTAGAAGGCCATCAAGACCAGCTAGCGAATCACGACGCGATGCGCGTGTTGAGGAGAGTGAGCAAATAGGGCCCAAGGACACATGCTCACTCTCTCATATCAGGGGCGAGGAGACAGACCGGTAAGCGGAAAAGCCGCCCGGCAGACAGTCTAAGTTGAAGTTAGAGAGAGTGAGGAGAACCGTGAAATGTTTTGTTTGATTAGAAAATAAAGAGAAAGTATTATTTTGGGAAACACAACTCGTCTGTCTGTTGTTTTATTCTGCCACCCCTACACCTGGAATTGCCACAGTATATATTAGTGAATCCAGGGGTTATGTATAAGGGTTTGGTTAGTTGCAGCCACATGACTACAGGGTTAGAGGACATATGGAAGAAGAGTACACACAGACAGTACCGATATAAGTTTACAAATGATAGAAATATGAAATTCATCACTCAGAGAATGTAGCTGTCTAATGTATGTGGATAAACAACTTATGTATGCAGGACACATACATATATGCAGCATGTATGTTGAATATAAAGGGTCTATGTATGGTTGTAACTGACTGTAATTGCTCTCTACTGCCCTCATGACTACATGTATATCTGTGTCCACTGGAGGGCGCTGTAGGCGGAGCGTCTACTGTCTACACCAGGTTGGGACTATATAAACCTTGGTTCCCTCCTACTGTTCCTTCTTCTCACGTCTGCCCCTCCCGGAGAGGAGAGGAGAATGATCATGGCGCGACCGAGTCAGTCGCCGTGGGTTTTGCTCAGCAACGAATGTGCACATTTTTAGTTATTATGTTTGTTTTTACTACTTTTTTTATCGAAGCATCACTGGCGGGGACGTCATACGACCGCCAGTCACTTATTGACCTAAACTCCGGACTCAAAGAGGAGTTTAGAGACACTTTATCATGCCAAGAATGGCCAATGGAGATCAGAAGAGACAAAGAAGCGGGTGACGGCCGCAAGACAAAGAAGAAACACAGGGGGAAGAGGAGCGGGATCAGATTAAGACTAAGAAGATCTGCTTACCGTCCGGCTATTCCATCTATCTTCCTGGCGAATGCACGTTCACTAGAGAGTAAGATGGATGATTTACGAGCGCGGGTCCGATTCCAGCGAGAGATGAAGGACTGCAATATCCTGTGTTTCACGGAGACCTGGCTGAAACCAGTGACTCCCGATCACAGCATCTCTCCCTCCAACTCCTTCACCATCTTCAGAGCAGACCGTACAGAAGCCTCCGGGAAAAGCATCAGCGGGGGTCTCTGCCTTATGACCAACAACGGCTGGACTAGCCCCGGGGAGGTGAAGATACTCTCCCGTTCATGCTCTCCCGACATGGAACACCTCACGATCCAATGTCGCCCGTTCCATCTTCCACGCGAGTTCACTGCAGTGATCATGACTGCAGTGTACATTCCCCCCCAGGCGAACGTCGGCAGGGCGCTAGCGGAACTACACGACCACCTGAACACTCACCAAATCAAGCACCCAGACGCAGCCATGATTGTAGCCGGGGATTTCAATCAGGCGAATCTGAAAAAAGTCATGCCGTCTTTCTTTCAGCACATCGTCTGCTCCACAAGGGGAGGAAATACACTCGACCACTGCTACACCCCGTTCAGAGCCGGATACAAGGCTGTACCGGCCCCACCATTAGCGGGAGCAACGAACACGTCGGATCATGCCGCCATCTTGCTGGTCCCCGCTTACAAACAGAGATCACGTGACATGTGAGGTAAAAAAATGGGACGACCAATCAGAGGCCACGCTTCAGGACGCACTAGACGTCGCCGACTGGGGAATGTTCGAGAGGAGCACCAGTGACGTCAGCGAGTTCACAGACGCTGTGGTGTCATTCATAACAACGCTGGCTGATAGTATTGTCGCCACAAAAAAGGCGAGGGTGTTCCCAAACCAGAAACCATGGGTGGACAGTACTATCAGAGCAGCCCTGAACTCTCGCACCACTGCTTATAACCTGGGCAGAGAGTCAGGAAACATGGAAGAGTACAAGACAACAGTCTACACTCTGCGCAAGGCTGTTAAACTTGCTAAGAGGACGTATGCCGACAAGATGGAGGCACAAATGGCACAGAATGACACAAGAGGCTTATGGCAAGGACTGAGGGCTATAACTGACTACAAAGTCAGCGCCCCCTCAATGGGGAGCGACGACGCCTCCCTTGCGGACCAGCTCAACACCTTCTACGCGCGGTTTGGTGCAAACAGTGGCACTGCTAGCCCAACGGCTAGTGACGTCACTGGTGCGCCGGCTGTTGTGGAGGGGGGGGGGCATCCACGGGGGGGCGGGGACGCTCTCTCATTGACGGTACACAGTGTGAGAAGAGCATTTATGCAGGTGAACACCAGGAAGGCAGCTGGCCGAGATGGAATAACAGGACGCATACTCAAGTCCTGTGCTAACCAGCTAGCCCCTGTGTTCACCACCATATTTAATCGATCCCTGAAGGAGTCAGTGGTCCCTGCCTGCTTCAAGATGTCTACCATTATCCCGGTACCAAAGAAACCCTCCCCAGCAGGTCTCAATGACTACAGACCGGTGGCACTCACCTCTGTGGCCATGAAATGTTTCGAGAGGCTGGTCAAGGATCACATTTGTGCCTCCCTCCCCAGCGATATGGACCCTATGCAATTTGCATACAGGCCAAACAGGTCCACTGACGATGCGGTCTCCCAAGTACTGCACAGTACCCTCTCTCACCTGGACCGTCAGAAGGGGGGCTATGTGAGACTGTTGTTCATTGACTACAGCTCAGCGTTCAACACCATAGTCCCCACCAGACTGGTGGACAAGCTGATCGAGCTGGGTCTGAGCTCCGCCCTGAGTGCCTGGGTACTGGACTTTCTGAGTGAAAGACCCCAGGCGGTCAGGGTGGGGGGTCAGACCTCCAACACCATCACCCTGAGCATCGGGTCCCCCCAGGGCTGTGTTCTGAGCCCCCTGCTGTACTCACTATACACACACGACTGTGTGGCCAAGTTCAGCTCCAACTCCATAGTGAAGTTCGCAGACGACACGGTGGTGGTGGGGCTGATCTCGGACAACGACGAGAAGGCCTACCGGGAGGAGGTTGAGGTACTGGAACGCTGGTGCCAGGACAACAGCCTGCTCCTGAACATTGGTAAAACCAAGGAGCTGATCGTGGATTATAGGAGAGGACAGCAGGAGACACACACACCACTGATAATTAACGGGGCTACCGTGGACAGGGTGAGCAGCTTTAAGTACCTGGGGGTCCACATCTCAGAGGATCTGACATGGTCAACACACATAGACACAGTAGTAAAGAAGGCGAAGCAGCGCCTCTACCACCTGAGACAGTTAAGGAAGTTCAGAGTATCGGGGAAGATACTCCAGTCCTTCTACTCAGGAGCTGTAGAGAGCATCTTGACCGGAAACATCACTGCCTGGTATGGAAACAGCACGGCACAGGACAAGAAGGCCCTACAGAGAGTGGTGCGCTCAGCCGAGCGTACCACGGGTATTGCACTACCTCCCCTGCAGGTTCTATACAACAAGAGGTGCAAATCCAGAGCCTGCAGAATAATGAAAGACCCCCACCACCCCAATAACAGCCTGTTCCAGCTGCTGAGGTCAGGCAGACGCCTGAGAACCCCAGCTACTAGGACAGAGAGGCTTAGGCTCAGCTTCTTCCCCCAGGCCATCAGAGCCTTGAACAATGAACATTGAGTGCCACAGAACACTGAACTATCCACACACAAGCACACACACGACACGCACGCTGTGCACGCTCACACACTAGCAGCCACTTTAACACTTTAACATGAGCGGGCACACACTCATGCCGCACACACCCACTTATGGCCAAAAGGAAAGGCCACTTTAAATTAGTATAACAACAGTAACAGTGTATTGCACTACCAAAGCTACCTAGCATGTCCTATATGCTCTGTAAATAACTATGTACAGATACCGAGATGTCACACCATGTTACCTGTTACCTGTTTATTGCACAATGTTGTTTTTATTGGATTCTATTATATGTTGTACCACTGTATTGCACATTGTTGCGGGCAAGACCACCCGCATTTCATTGTATACTTGTATGCCGTGACAAATAAAACTCTTGACTTGACTTGATCATATGTGCTGCTGTATTATGAGACTACAATGATAAATAAACCGCTGCCAGCAGAGCAAGGCCAAGATAGAATACCATGCCTCTTGTATACATTATTGTCGCCCCATTGCCAAATCTGTTAACAGGTTATGGGCCCAGATCTCGCAGGGGCGAAATAATAAAGGTAGTTAGCTTAGCTGACGTGTAGGCCAGAGCAGCACCGGGAGTACCGCGTGGCTAGATACTAGGCCAACGGAGCTTAAGCTACACCAACCACCTACCACCAAGAAAGAGGATGGCGCCCAAGGGAAGAAGCAAGTTGCCCACATTTAACGGGAAAGCGGAAGGATATGAGCTCTGGGAAGAGTGCATGCTATGTTGCATGCACAGCGCGGGACTCAAGGCGGTGATCCTGGCGGCCCCCGCGGAGCTAACGGTGGAGGGCCAAGCACAAGACGACAAACTGAACGCGGACGCTTACTGTGAGTTGGCACCGCTGCTCGACGATACGAGCCTGGGACTAATATTCCGCGACACGAAGGACAAAGGCAGAGAAAGCCTGGGAGTGTTGAGGGAGCATTACATCGGACGGGGAAGGCCCCGAGTAGTGTCCCTCTACGTAACATTAACGGCCCTGAAGAAGGGGCACACAGAGACGATGACAGAATACATCATCCGAGCTGAGCAGATCATGACGGCGCTCAAGAGTGCAGGAGAGGCACCAGGAGAGGGGCTAATGATGGCAATGGTGATGAGAGGACTGTCGGAGTTATACAGGCCGTTCGTGCTACTGGTTACCCACGGTTCAACGGACATGACATTGGGGCAGTTCAAAGCCAAGCTGCGGAACTTTGAGGCTTCAGAGGATATCCACCCAGACGTCGCGGAAGCGGGGGGGATAGCACTGAAAGCCCGAGCGACACAGAGGGAAAGGGCCAGGCCCACGATGGAGCTGACGTGTTGGTGATGCGGAGAGAACGGGCATCGGAGAGATAACTGCAACAGGACAGTCTGGTGCAACTTCTGCAGATCATCGGGGCACACAGACAAAGAGTGCCGAAAGAAACGAGACCAGAGCGCCCGATACGCACATGGGCAAGATGTCGGCCAGAGACGAGGCGGCGCACATGGACAAGATGGCGGCGACGGACGAGACCACGACTACAAACAAGATGGCGGCGATGGACGAGATCGCGGCCGCGGCCAAGATGGCGACTGTGGACGAGATGGCGACTACAGACAAGATGGCGGCAACAGAGATCGTGTGACGGGTCGAGATGACGCGCGTAGAGCGGCGGGACGAGAGGATTTCGTTTTCGGGGCTCGGACTACAGGCGTCACCCGGCCAACACAGCACCGGCAGCTCCCGAGGAGGGGGTTGATCGTAGACACAGGTGCGTCGTCCCACATCATCAACGACCGGAGCAGTTTCAAGAACTTCGATAAATCCTTCGAGCCGGAGGGACACAGCATGGAGCTGGCAGACGGGAAGCGCACCTACGGGTTGGCGCAAGGGAGAGGAGACGCACAGGTACGCCTTATAGACAGTAAGGGACGCCGGTGTACAGTGACATTAAAGAATGCTTTATATATACCCTCGTTCCCACAAGAACTATTCTCAGTCAAATCTGCTACTGCTAACGGCGCCGAAGTGTTCTTCAGTGAAGGTAAAGATGTTCTTGTAGAACGAGATGGTACGCGGTTTAATATCGACGTATATGGGAGAATGTATTACTTTCAAACGGAGTGCAATAATAGTGACAAATGTAATGTGACTGTTAGCCATGACATCCAGACGTGGCATGAAATTATGGGTCATTGTAATCACGAGGATTTGCTAAAGCTACAAGCAGTGACAGACGGTATGCACATTAAAGGTGAGAGGCATAGACCTGACAAAGAATGTGAAGTTTGCATAAGAGGGAAGTTTACTCAAACAAGGAACACTGCTCCCAGGTTGGCCGTGCCGAGGTACCTCAGCGGGTTGTGGTCGGTGATCTCGGTGAACTGGGAGTACATCAAGAGGTCCCTGAACTTCTCGGTGATCGCCCACTTCAGGGCGAGGAGCTCCAGCTTGAACGCACTGTAATTTTGGTCATTCCTTTCGGACCCACGCAGACCTCGGCTCGCAAAGGCAATGACTCGCTCCATGCCCTCTTGCTTCTGACTTAGTACTGCTCCCAGTCCCAAGTAACTCCCGTCCGTGGTCACTATGAAGAGGAGCCGGAGGTCGGGGTAGGCCAGCACCGGAGGCGTCAAGAGGCACTCCTGCAGATGGTCGAAGGCCGTCTGACACTGCGGAGTCCACTTGAAGGCCTCTGGCCGGCCTTTGGTGAACCCCTTTTTTTCTTTCCCCATCAGGGCGTGCAGTGGCTGGGCCACCTGGGCGAAGCGGGGCACGAACCGCCGATAATAGGACAGGAACCCGATCACCTGCCTCACTTCCTTCGCTGAGCGTGGCGCCGGCCAGTCCTCCAACGCCTTCACTTTGTCGGTGTCGACCTGTATGCCGGGTGCTGAGACGATGTGTCCCAGAAACTTGACTTCGGTCTTCAGAAGGAAGCACTTCCGGGGCTTGAGTTTGAGCCCATGCTCCCGAAGCTGTCCAAACACCAGGTCCAACTTCTGACAGTGGCTCTCGAAGTCGCTGGCGAACACCAAGACGTCATCTAGATAGACGAGTAGGACGTCGAAGGCCAGGTCCCCCAGCACGGCGGTCATCAACCGCTGGAATGTCGCTGGTGCGTTACACAGCCCAAAGGGCATACGGTCCACTGGTAGAGGCCGAAGGGCGTCGTGACAGCCATCTTCTCTTGATCTTCTTCTTTCACCGCCACCTGGAAGTAGCCGGCGGTGAGGTCGAGCGAGGAGAAGATCTTGGCCTGCCCCAAGGCGTCTAGGGACTCCTCAATACGAGGTAGGGGGTACGCATCCCGGTGCGTCACGTTATTTAGGCGGCGGTAGTCACAGCAGAACCGCACGGAGCCGTCCTTCTTTATGACGATCACGGCTGGTGACGCCCACGGACTGCAGCTCTCTACCAGGACACCCTGGTCCACCAGGTCTTGTACGTGCCGCTTTACCTCTTGGAACACGTGGGGCGGTATTCGGTGGTGCCGTTGCTTGACCGGGGGTGCGTTACCGGTGGGGACGTAGTGAGTGACCGTGGTTGTGTAACCATAGTCCCCGTTGTCTACGGAGAACACCGCCTTGTGTTTCTCCAACACTTGATTTTGTCGGCCCACTTGGGCTGGTGTGAGATCCTGAAGGTTTGCCTGTACGGGCACGGCGAGCCCTCGGGTCCCCCCGTCCACCACCGCCGAGGGCGGGCTGTCTCGAGCCTCAATCGCCGTCACTCGGACGCCTCCGTCTACTTCCTCCACGGTCACCCTCTCCTTGGGCCGTACTTGACGGGGGCAGTGGAGCTCCGCCAGTCTGGACCGGGGTTGGAGCACCATCTCGGCGTCGGTCGGATTCAACACCCGCACAGGCACTCTTCCCTGTCGGGCGTACGCCACCACGTTCGCCACCAGTAGTCCGGGGGGCAGGTTGGCACTCGGCATGTTCTCTAGCATCACGGGACGCCGCATCCCCGCCGTCGTCTCACAGCGGCCTGAGATGATCACTTCGCTGTGCGGGGGAATGACCACCGGCTCCCTGCCGGCCACCTTAACGTACCCCATCCTTCCCGGGGCGGTACACTCTCTGGCTTCTTGGGCCATGGCGGCGACCACACGGCGGATGGCGACGCTTCTAGCGTCGACGCGGCTTCGGCTCGCCAGGCGCATCCCCTTGAACAGGCCGTCTACTCCGCCGAGCACGTTCATGCCCAGAAGTCCCTGGACGGCGTCTCCTGGGGGCACTCGGGCGGGATCGTCTTTTATTACGAATATGCATTTCCCCGTAAATGTCATATCCAGGCATTAGAGACACCCTACCACTGGGATATCCAACCCGTTGGCGGCGGTGAGAGTGATCCAGTTGGCGGGGGTCAACTTCATCCGCGGGAAGTGTCTTCGGAAGTGGCTCTCAGTCATGGTGGTGACCTCGGCGTCTGTGTCGAAGAGGCAGCGGGTCTCGACCCCGTCGATCTGGACGTCTAGCGTGAAGCACTCCCCGTGCACGTCCTGCGTCTCGGGGCCCTCCGCGGCCGAGTCGGCGGCTCCTGCCGCGACGGCGTCGACTGCCCTTCGTGGTCCGGATCGGTACCCTGACGGGCCCGGGGCTTCGGGGGTGGGAGCAGAGGCTGGGCGTGGCCCGCTGGCTGGGCGGGGGCAATTTCTGCTGATGTGGCCCGGCTGATTGCAGGCATAACAAATCAGCCTGCCCTCTTCGTCTCGGCGGGGTGGTTCCCGCGTAGCGGCGGTCGCGTCGTCTCGGCGTCGCCGTCCGTGGCGCCTCTCCGGGGCGCGTCGCGCTCCTGTTGGAAGGCCTGGAATAGTTGCTCCTGGCGCGCACCCAGCCGCTCCTGTCCTGCCTTGAGCTGCTTAATAGCTTCCTGCAGCCGCAGCGTGGACTAAGCCCTGGGTGGGACCCTTGTCGGAGGGGAGGACCAGCTCCTCCTCCGACCAATCGATCGCCGCCTTCAGTACCTGGGGAAACGGCCGCGTCCCGTGCTCCCTCAGGTACTTCCGCATTTCTCGCCTCAGGGTCTCGTCTCTGAGGCCCACCACAAACCGCTCCTGCAGCAGGGCAACGGCATCGGTGACCGGGGTAGGCGCCCGACGTCGTAGGCGACGAATCCTCTCCTGCAGGTCATAGGCGAACTGGCGTACAGTCTCGCCGGCGGCCTGTCTTCGGTCATAGAACTCCCCCAGGCGGACGCTGACCGGGGCCTTGTCTCCATAAGTTTCCTCGAGGAGCGAGAACAAGGCTTCCGTGTCGGGGACGGTTCCCTCCGTCAGAAAGCGTACTGTCTGCTTCGCCTCGCCTTTGAGGTGGAGCTGTGCGACCTCCATTTGTTCCTCCGCTGGCACTCGACTGGCACGGAGATGGGTCCTCATTGCCTGGATCCAGTCTTCCACAAGCAGCTCTCCCCTCTCCTTTTCCCCTCCAAACTCACTGCACTTCCGCTCCCGTTGGACGTACACCACCGGAGGGGGCGCTGGAGGGAGCTGTTGGAGCATGGCCTGCACCAAGGCAAGCGACTCTTGGCGTCTGGCCTGCTCCAGATGTTCGTGCTGGCGGTCCAGGACGCCCGCTTGGTCTTGGAGTTGACCCCGTAGGGACTGCACTTGTGCGGCCAAGGTCTGCATCGTTTCGGCTTCCCCTCCTTCCTCCTTGAGAAGGGCCGGTGAGTCACCTCGTCGCTCCGCCTGGGACGACTCTGCTCTGACCTCCGGCTTCGGGGCGTCGCTCTCCAACATCTTAGGTCTCTTGGTCGTCACGTTCGAGGGAGTGGAGTAGGATGTTGATCCTGTTCGTGACGCCAAATGTATCAGGGTGGATTATCCCTGCTTCGTGGGAATGGGTGTGCACAGCCACTGGGTAGCGAGACACAGTAGAGCTCCGTCTGACTGCACCTTCGTCTTTGGGCCTGGAGCGTCAAACTGGAGGCCAGCAGTGGGAGTGGATGGGGCCCGGGATTTACCAACCTGGTCTGGTACTCTGGTCTTCCTCGCCTTTCCGGGGCGGTCAGCAGTACTCCCCAACTCGCTCTCACCTTCCCCAATACCTCCGTTAACCCTCCCACACCTAGTGACTGAATTGTAAATAAAATAACTTAGTTCCTCCCGCAAGCAGTACCCTCCCTCAGTGACATTAGAAACCTTATAGTGAAAAGGGGAACGTTGGATAGGAAGGGGTTAATTGTATTAACGTTACCCACACCAAAAGAGTTGATAATAGGCTCAGGAATGGACACGCACACAGAACTCCCATCTAATTCTTTATCGTTACTTATACTGGTCAGTTACAAAGATTTAATAGCAATGGGTCAAATAGAATGAAGTCTTACTATTACCCAATTTGTAACTCAATACCTTATAGACACTTATATTATACACCCACACCGTATGGAACCAGGTATTGCAGACCCAAATATAATATAATTCAATGTGCTTGACTCATCACCCACATCTGGGTTAGTACTAGGGATGTCCCGATCCGATCACGTGATCGGGATCGGCGTCGTTCACGTGCTTTTCAGAGGATCGGGGATCGGGAAAAAATAATAATAAAAATCGGCAGTCAAAAAAAGAAAAATTTTATTCAACAAACATGACCATGTCCACGTCTTAAACTCATACGGAGGCCTTAGTTTTGGTTTTAAATTACATATAATATATCATCATTAATGTATTTATTGTCACACAGAGCAGAATAATTTTTCCACAACAAACACATTCCCCTTTAATTTTCACCGTTGCAACAAACATTCCCTTTAATTTAGACGCTACACGCTACACGCTCGACCACATCACAACAACAACAGTACAACACGTCGCTCCCGAAACACGGTTAATATCCACTGACTTGAGCAGCTAGACTTAATGTCAGAGGTTTGGAACTAAGCATTTTAAAATAGAAAGTCAAGCCAGTTGCAATGTTAGCAAGGAGGACAGGTTGGAGGCGAAGTTTTCAGACTAACTTTTCACCTGGAGGATAACGTTACGTGACTGAGGATTATCGTCTGCGTTTCAGACCAGAATGGACCATTACGTAAGTTCGACACTGAATGTATACTAATGTGCAAACATATATTGAAACTTTTAATATTTCTCATATGAAGCAGAAGCACATTTCTCAGGGTGAATGTAATAACAAAAGCCTCCGCTCTCGCGCCCCAGACTATTATAGGCAACAGATGGGCTTGTCTCGCTCTGCCAGTTTCTGACAAAAATGCGTCAAAATTGATTACTAATGTGAAAGATCGGATCGGAAACGATCGGATCAATAGATATTTAAAATCACATGATCGGGATCGGATCGGAAGCAAAAAAAGGCGATCGGGACATCCCTAGTTAGTACCAGGGATAATACCTCTCTCAGGCTTTAATTATATAGTAGTGATAATACCTCTCTAAGGCTTTACTTATAATACAACAGGTCGGTAACCTCCCCACAGGGGAAGGGTTAATTAGATGGGAAAATATTATTAAAAAACAAACACGTTATTACACTCAAAGAAAATGAAAAAGGTGGGCCCACTTTACCAAACAAAAGTCCTATACTAATGCCGGCATGTAATGTTTATGGGGTACCCCTATGAACTGTAGTTAGCAACATTAGCTTCGCCCGTAGGCTGCGCCACACTGTGTACTGTGCAATAGGATCCTGAGCACCGAAGCACCAGTGTACTCAACCAAGATGGCGGCCTCGCCGCACCACCACTGTCCGGGTGGTAAGATGGCGTCGAACGCTCTCGTCTCAGGAGCTAGCAAGCTGTGTTAGGCAGAGGGGGCAGTAGCGGGCTGGAGGCGCGTGCTGGATGATGGCGACCTCTGCTGGACGGGACGAACTCCCGTGCTAGGCTGACGACCGCCGGTGCAGAGCAGATGTAGACCGCCGGTGAAGACAGGCTGCTGGCTGCCGGTGCTGGGTTGACGCGCAATAATAATCTGGGGCTACCTTAACTGAAGCTACTCTGTGGATCCTAGACAGCCCTCCTGCTAGCCGAAACATACAACAACGCAGGGTGCCTCTAACCACCAGTCCTCTTCAAGCCACGCTGGCTGGGCACCTCGCTGGAGGGGATAACGTTATGTTATGTTTGTTGTTTCCAGTATTCCTAACTAGGAATAAACAGGCTAGGGTTTCTTTACTGGCTTTTATTCACGTTGTCTATCCATACATCAAGGCACTCTCTCTGTTGTCCATCCGTACATCAAGCACTGTTCCTTTACTCCGGTCCTCGGTCCGGGTACTACAACAACAGGGCGGAAACAATATTATGTATTATAATAACAACACATCTTCCCTTCTTTTAAACAGAAACAACTTGTTATGGTTTGTAACCGACCTCAAACGCAACGGCACAGACAGGAAGTTCAGAGTTAGCCAAATGCTAGGACGTATTTATTTACAGAGTCAAAAGATGGAATAGGTACAGTAATCAAACAAACTGTGAGACTGCCTCCGGCAGAGTCATCAGCCGCTCTGCAGAATCCTCCTGGCGACAGTGGTGGGAATTTGGCATATGATGTTGTAGCGGCTCTGCAGATACTCCCAGCTCTTCCTCGAGGTGGGAAACGGAGAAAGAGAGAGGTATCAGTGTTCTCCCCAACACACAATTAGCAGAGTCAGTGCAAACAAAAGATGTCTTCAGTGCTTCTTCTATAACACACAATCCGGCTGAGTCCAGTGCAAACAAAATTATATCTTCAGTGCTTCTTCAATAACACACAATCAGAATTATCCAGAGCAAACAAAATTATCTCAGTTTCTTCAATAACACACAATCAGAACTATCCAGAGCAAACAAAATGATATCTTCTGTGTTACTTCAATAACACACAATCCAAATATTCCAGAGGGGTTTGGTTCCACTCACCCAAGTGCAATGCGTAACGGGTAACAAGGCGCAGCTCCAAACAGTTCTCCACAGAAAGGTCCTGGAGAGAATATAGACCAGGAAACAGCAACGGGAAAAAAGCAGGCAAAGCAGTTGTATTCCAGAACAGTAGTACTCAAAACGACCCGGCATCGAATGACAGAAGGTCAGAGTATATGAAGCCTCTGGGGCGCTGATTAGAACACACATCAGGTGCGTGATGGTAATTGATACTTGACTTAGAAGTGTGCGTTCGGCAACGGACCAATCATCACAGAATCCTCACAGTACCTTAAAGGATAACTCCACTTTTTTTTTAAATTAGCTTATTTAACATCTTCCCTGGAGTTAGACAAGAAGATGCATACCTTTTTTGTCTCTGTGCGTGCATTTTAGCTTTGGGAATAGACGCTCCGTTAGCATAGCTTAGCTTCATCACTGGAAGTGGGGGAGGACAGTAGCCTTACAGTGCCTTACAGTGTATTGCAAGGTCTGACATTGACCAAACTTGATATGCATGACCTTGGTGGGCTCTAGGTCAACTCCTGAAAAGGGGGTCAATGTCAGACCTTGCAATCAAAAGTTAGGGGCGCACTGAAATTATGGCAAGGGTTATTAGCCCCCTAACTTTTGATTGCAAAGTCTGACATTGACCCCCTTTTCAGGAGTTGACCTAGAGCCCACCAAGGTCATGCATATCAAGTTTGGTCAATGTCAGACCTTGCAATACACTGTAAGGCACTGTAAGGCTACTGTCCTCCCCCACTTCCAGTGATGAAGCTAAGCTATGCTAACGGAGCGTCTATTCCCAAAGCTAAAATGCACGCACAGAGACAAAAAAGGTATGCATCTTCTTGTCTAACTCCAGGGAAGATGTTAAATAAGCTAATTTAAAAAAAAAGTGGAGTTATCCTTTAAAGGAACGGAGCGTGTGGCGGGGAACGGACCAATCATCACAGTACCTTAAGAAGCCTGTGGCGGGGAAAGAACCAATCCTCACACAACTTGTTATTTTCCTGTAGTCGTCTATAACAAAACGTTTGTTTCCGACTGTTCTTAAACCTGTACATTCCAATAATAAACATACATTTTAAACATGAACGTATGCATTCAAACAATAAGCATATGCATCAAATCTTTCTTTACAATCCTCTTTTTTTTCATTTTTTTTTTTTTTTTTAACCTTTATCATCAAGTGTCCTCTTTTCTTTACCCTATCCACGTCCACAGTCCACATGCCTTTCAGCACTGTGCAATAAGTCTCTCAGGAGGTTTAACAGTCCTTTTAGGCCTACAGCAGGTCTCAGAGGGCGTGCTGCCCCCTTTTGGCATGACAGAGTCACTGCGGTCTGGGGAACTCTGACAAAACTGCTCACTCCTGGGAGCATCTAACACCTCTGCAGTGCTTCGTTGTTGAGAGTCTGTCTCTGGGACTGTCACCTGTGGTCTCAAATCCACACGGTTTCGTCTCAGAGAAGCACCATGGTCTGTCTGGATCTGGTATGAGCGTGGTGAAACTTCTATTTGCACGCGTCCTCCTTGTCTCCATGTGCCTGTTGTGTGATCCAGGATACGGACTGTATCGTCTGGCTTGAGGCTTGGTAAGTGTTTTGCCTTCTTGTCATGTTGCAATTTGTGTTTCTCTTTTTGTTCTTGTTTCCTTGAGCTGATTTTGTGCGCTCCTTCTGGTGTCAACAGGTTCTCATGGATAGGAAGGTTAGTGCGTAAGCGCCTTCCCATCAGCATCTGGGCTGGGGACAAACCATTTTCCAATGGGGCACTCCTGTATATCATCAGACTCCTCTGGAACTCCTCCTGTCCATCTTGAGCCTTCTTCATGAGGGCATTGACGATCTTGACTGAACTCTCTGCGAGCCCATTGGATCTCGGGTAGTTCGGGCTTGAAGTGGCGTGGTGAAACCCCAGTCCTCTGCAAACGAAGCAAACTCGCTGCTGGAAAACTGTGGCCCATTATCTGAAAACAGCTCACAGGGAACTCCATGTCTTGCGAAGACTGTTTTCAGGTAGGCTATGACTGTTTTGCTGGATGTTGAATGCAGTTTTACAACTTCCGGGTAGTTGGAGTAGTAATCTGTGACTACAATGTTGCTTTTACCGTTACAGTCAAACAAATCGACTCCGACCTTCTGGTACGGACGATCAGGTACAGGGTGGGGCATGAGCGGCTCTGCTTGTTGTTTAGACCTGTAGGTGAGACATATTTCACATGCAGCTGTGGTGTGGCTGATGTCTTGGTTGAGTCTTGGCCAGTACATTACTTCACGCGCTCTACGTTTACATTTTTCCTCACCCAAATGTCCCTCATGCACTTTCTGCAGCATTTCCTTGCGCATGGATGCCGGGATGACAAACTTGCTTCCTTTGAAAACAATTTCATTAGCAACTGAGAGCTCTGATCTGCATGCCCAGTAATCTTGGATCTGACCCGGGCATTCGCGCTTTTGCTCAGGCCACCCTTTCAGTATGGTTTTCTTGAGCTCTTTCATTGTGTCGTCTAGTTCAGTTGCTTTCCTGATCTTCTCTGTTCGCTCAGCAGACACAGGAAGTGATGTGACAATCATGTCAACATAGGCTTGTATTTCTATGCTTTTCTGTTCATTTGGACTTTCCATTTTGTTGACTGCGCGTGAGAGTGTGTCAGCAGCAAACATGAATTTTCCTGGTGTATAGACCATGTTCACATCATATTTCTGCAGTCTGATTGACAGTCGCTGAATCCTCAGAGGACAATCATTGAGGGGCTTGGCCATTATTGATACTAGGGGCTTGTGGTCTGTTTCCACTTCAAAAGCCTTTCCGTATATGTACTGATGGAAACGTTCACATGCATATGTGCTGGCTAAAAGTTCCTTTTCTATTTGTGCATATCTAACTTCAGCACTTGTCAATGCACGAGATGCGTAGGCTACAGGCTGCCAGCTGTTGTCATACATCTGTAGCAGTACTGCTCCTAGGCCGTACTGAGAAGCATCTGCCGATATCCTAGTGCTCCATTCTGGGTCATAAAACTTGAGCACTGGTTCCTTGGTTAAGATCTCTTTCAGCATTTTGAAGCATTCTTCCTGCTCATGAGACCATTCCCACTCGTTCTTCTGCTCTAGAAACCCTCTGAGTGGTGCTGACTGGGCAGACAACTGGGGGATAAACTTAGCCAAGTATGTGACCATTCCCAGAAATCTCCTCACATCTTCTTTGCTCTGTGGACGATCCATGTTCACTATGGCTGACGTCTTCCTTGGATCCGGCTTGACACCTTGCTCTGAAATCACATCTCCCACAAAGGTAAGGCTTTTCACTGCAAACTCACACTTGTCTCGGTTTAATTTCAGATTGGACTTGCGTGTCAGATCCAGTACTTCATGTTCTTCTCTTGTGGATCCCCACACGATGATGTCATCCATCATGGTCTCCACTCCCTCTATGTGCTCATAGATCATATGGATTGTATTGTGGTAAACTTCGGGCGCAGACAGAATAACGTAAGGTAAACGCAGAAAGCGAAACCTTCCTTCTGGTGTATTGAACGTGCACAGTTTTGAGCTTGCCTCATCCAGCTTCATCTGCCAGAAGCCTGTTGACGCATCCAGCTTGCTAAACCATTTAGCACCGGCAAACTGTGACATGATCTCTTCTCTTGTTGGAAGCTTGAAATGCTCACGCTTTATAGCCCTGTTTAGATCCCGTGGATCGAGACAGGTGCGTAGAGATCCATTTGTCTTCGTCAATACTACTAGTGAGCTCACCCAATCTGTTGGCTCATCTATTTTCTTTATGACGCCCATCTTCTCCATGCGGGCTAGCTCCTTTTTGAGTTTGTCTCTCAGTGCAAATGGAATCTTTCTGCACGCATGCACTACAGGAGTCACTGTGTCATCCACACATATCTTGTGCTCACCAGGCAAGCATCCTAGTCCTTCAAAGACATCGCTGTACTCCTGCATGACTGCTTTGTGGTCTGTGCTAGTCTGGGAATTCACTACAAACACCCTCCTCACTAAGTCAAGCTTTTCACAGGTACTCAGACCTAGGATTGGCTGTACGCTCTTCTCTACTATGAGCACCTGTGCCCTTAACTGCTGTCCCTTGTGCTTTAGAGTCACTACACAACACCCCTTAACTGGAACAGTCTCTCCTGTATAACCAGTCACTTTTACTTTCACATGGTGTATTTTGCTCTTAACTGTGAGGGTCCTGTAATCGTCTATGGACAACAGGTTGACCTGTGCACCAGTGTTTATCTTAAATGGAATTATGGTCTCATTCACAGTTAATGGGACTATCCATTCTGCTGCCTCTGCCGTGCTAGACTGTACTACTGAGTCCACAAAGAACTCCTCTGGCTCTTCTTCCACTGTGTTCACTTTCATCCCTGAAGCCTCAGCTCTGCAATACTTCGCAAAGTGGTTATCCTTCCCACACTTGTGGCAGACTTTCCCATAAGCAGGGCATGCCCTAGACATATGCTTGCCTCCACATCTTCCACATCTACTGTTTGGACTCCTGGGACTTTGCTCTGTAGGCTTTTGTTTTACAAACTGTTTTGGGCGCTGTCCCTCTCTTTTCACGGCATGCACTGCTGCCGACTCATCTGTGCGCAGCTCCTTTGCTTGTGCACGCGTGGTTTCTGCTGCTCTGCACATGTGAACTGTTTTCTCTAGCGTTAAATCATGTTCACGTAGTAATCTTCCTCTGAGCCCATTATCAGGAATTCCACATATTATTCTATCTCTGACTAATGAGTTTCTTAAATCTTCAAAATTCACATGACTTGCTCAACGTAAGTAGTTCAGTTAAGTACTGATCAAAACTGTCACCTGTTTTCTGACTGGCGGAGAAAAACTTATATCTCTCAAAAGTGACATTTTTACTGGGCACAAAGTACTCCTCAAACTTTGTCACTAGCTCAGTCAATGTTATATTTCCCTCATCTATCTGAAAGCTGTTGTAAATATCCAATGCATCTTCTCCTATTACATGCAAAAATATAGCCGCTTTTCTGTTCTCATCTCCTCCCCCCGCCCCACTTGCAGCCAAGTAAATACTAAATCTCTGCTTAAATCTCTTCCAATTATCAGCAAGATTGCCGCTGAACTGCATGGGTGTGGGAGGACTGAGCTTATCCATGACGGGGAACACTACGGGTTCAGGATTTTCTTGGTCTCCTTCTTGATTGGTTGAAACGTTTTCACTCACGTCGTTAGCTTGATCACTTTCACTTTCATTAGTAGACATGCTCGCATGCTGATCCTCTCGCTAGCAGTGCGCACATTTGTGCCTCCGCAATCCAGCACATTCCTTCTTGACGTCGATTCAACTCCGCGTCGCCAGTTCCACTATCTGACACCATGTTATGTTTGTTGTTTCCAGTATTCCTAACTAGGAATAAACAGGCTAGGGTTTCTTTACTGGCTTTTATTCACGTTGTCTATCCGTACATCAAGGCACTCTCTCTGTTGTCCATCCGTACATCAAGCACTGTTCCTTTACCCCGGTCCTCGGTCCGGGTACTACAACAACAGGGCGGAACCAATATTATGTATTATAATAACAACACAGTTAACATAAGCCAACTCTTGGCTATACCGCTTTCTTCTAGGATAACTCGTTGTATCACTAGGGTTATTCAGTGGGGACATGCAACACGCTACTACGCTTATATTTCTAGTATAACCCGTAATATATTCAAGTTCAATACGTTCACCCGCGTGATCCACTACGGGGCTCTTCCAACGACACGACCAGTCAGGTCCAAGTCCAACGTCGAAGAGGCTGGCTCTCCCCACTTCCGTTTCAGTTGACTTGCTTCTCCTCTATGCCTCTCTCGTGCGCTCCGCCTGCCACCGCCGCCCCCTGCTGGTAACGCCAACTAGCCCCACAGGAAGAACTGGGTGGATTGAATATGATTCAGTTTACTGTTTATAATCCATATTCCAGCCGGTGAGAGAAGGAGAAACTTGCGTCATTGTTCGAGAGAATATCAATGGAACTAGTTAATATGTCTTTGTGCACAAAGGGGAGATAAAAGGCAAGTCAGCACTTCTGAATAATAGTCACATATTCAGGGTGCTACACATGTTTTTCGTTATCTAAAAGGTACAGTAGATAAACTACTTTGTTTCAGAAAGAGCAGCGAAGGCCTAGGGCTTAAAGCCTACAGTGATGCAGATTGGGCTGCTGACACCACAGATAGAAGGAGTACAACTGGATACTGTGTTAGTTTAAACACAAACAGCTCACTGGTTTCATGGAAAACAAAGAAGCAGCCCACAGTAGCACTGTCAACTTGTGAAGCCGAGTACATGGCTCTGGCCATGATGATACAGGAGTGTATTTACCTAGAACAACTGCTCGGAGGGATGGATAACTATGTATATAAGAAAACTGTTGTTTATGAGGACAACCAAGGTACTATTGCCATTGCGAGAAACCCTGTGTGCCGACAGAGGTGTAAGCATATGGACATAAAGTACCATTTCATCAGATCTGTCATCAGAGAAGAAAGAATGACAGATTTATTGTCCAACAGATGACATGGTAGCAGACGCTATGACGAAACCTGCTTCCAAACTGAAATTGAAAAGATTTGCAGAGGTTATGTTTGGTGTGTAAATATTGAATGCCATACTCTTTTTGATGTTCTAAGACTGTGTTATTTCCTTTGTAAATTGTTTTGAAGAGTCCATACAGAATGTTAAGCAACCATAAGTGGGAGTGTTGAATATAGAGGGTGTATGTATGGTTGTAACTGACTGTAATTGCTCTCTACTGCCCTCATGACTGCATGTATATCAGTGTCCACTGGAGGGCGCTGTAGGCAGAGCGTCTACTGTCTACACCAGGTTGGGACTATATAAACCTTGGTTCCCTCCTACTGTTCCTTCTTCTCACGTCTGCCCCTCCCGGAGAGGAGATCATATGTGCTGCTGTATTATGAGACTACAATGATAAATAAACCGCTGCCAGCAGAGCAAGGCCAAGATAGAATACCATGCCTCTTGTATACATTATTGTCGCCCCATTGCCAAATCTGTTAACAATGTATATGTGAGTAATGTATGTTGCATAATCCTGCTGCTGGTATATCGTCAAAATATCATGTATTGTCTCTTCCACTTGAAAAATGGAATAAAAATGGTAAAAAGAAAATGGTCAAAGTGAAACACATTGAGCAAGAGCCTGCTTGTTTATGTGGCGAGATGGTTTTCATCAATAAAATAATAAATAGGGCGGCTAGGTGGCGCAGTGGGCAAGGCGCTCGCCACCAACGCAGGAGATGCTGGGTTCGAGCCCAGCTCTCAGCGTTGCTACCAGCTTGGCTGGTCGTTCATACTAATACAATTGGCAGTATTAGGGGGAGGGAAGCTGGTGGGTGGGGATTGGACGTTGTGGACAGCGACTCCTACAGGTCGGTTGGTGCGCCTGCGCAGTAGAATCAGGAAGCGACGAGGGCGGCATGTCCCTCCCACGCAGACCCTCGCCGCTGAGAGATCGCGCTGTGCAGGTGAAAAGATGCGACGGCTGCCTCCTCGAGTACCGGCGGGGACACGTGATGCAAGGCTTCGTCCACATTGCAGCCGGCTTGTGGGAGGCATGGCCAACAGCGTTCGAGACAGGGGAGGGTAGAATTGGACAATACGAAATTGGGGAAGGGAGAGAAAATAGAAAATGGGGAGAAAAAGTAGATACAAAAATAATAATAATAATAAATAAAGACGTGGCCGTTCTTTACCATCTTTTCCAGAGTCAGACAAGAAGATAGATACCAATTTTCTATCCGGCTGAAAGCTAGCTTAGCTTAGCACAAATTAATGGAAGTGGATACGGATCAGCTAGCTACACCACTTATTCCAGCACATGCCCTCAGGTCGCTACAGGTCCATTCTAACCAGACACACACGCTTCACAAACAGTTTTTTCCCCACAGCAGTCCGAACACTGAACATCCTGGCCCGCCCCCCCTTGCACAGATGGGCAAGCATCTGTCACTGACTGACAATGTTACCGTGACTGTCCTGTATGTACCTTTGTATATATGTATTTATTTGATTTGATTTGATTTGAAGTCTTTATTTCGAACATGCAATGAATACAACAAACAATAACAAAAAAGAAAAACAACTCAATCTGCATGTTCGAAAAGGAGTAGGAAGAAGTATACACTTATTTAATCCTACCCCTTTTCCACTACTCAAATGAGTGTACTATTTTAAACATAAAAAAGAAAAGAAAAGAAAAAAAAATATATATATATATATGCAAAACAAAAAACAAAAACTATATATGTATAAAATAAAATAAAATAGAAAACAAAATAAAAATGTAAACACCCGTGAATATCAAGTCCCTTCTTCATCCCTGTACCTTGTGAACATAATTTCCTTATACATCAGTTTGAATTGTCTCATGTTTGGACATTGCTTTAGCACCACATTTAGACTGTTCCACAGTTTCACTCCACATATTGAGATGCAGTGTTTTCTCATGGTAGTGCGTACGTTTAGCACCTTTAAATTGTGTTCTCCCCTCAGATTATAACCCCCCTCCCTATCAAAGAACAATTCTTGAATGTTTCTTGGAAGTGCATGACTTTTTGCTTTATACATTAATTGTGCCGTTTTAAATTCCACAAGATCATTTAACTTCAATGTCTTTGACTCCAGAAACAATATGTTAGTGTGATCACGATAACCTGCAATGTGAACTATCCTTATGGCCCTTTTTTGGAGTATAAAAAGTGGTTGTAGTGTAGACTTATAATTGTTTCCCCAGACTTCAGCACAGTAATTTAAATATGGTAAAACTAGTGAACAGTAGAGAATGTAGAGTGATTTTCTATCCAGGATGTGCTTTACTTTACTCATGACTGAAATGCTTCGTGAGAGTTTAGATTGGACATGTTTTATGTGAGGTTTCCAACAGATTTTATGGTCTATTATTACACCTAGGAATTTATTTTCATAAACTCTTTCAATAATCACATCATTTATTTTAACTTGTACCTGAGTATCCAATCTACAGTTTCCAAACAACATAATTTTAGTTTTGCTCAAGTTCAATGATAATTTGTTTCTATCAAACCATTCCTTCAATTTCTTCATTTCAGATGTGATGACCTCTAAAAGCTGCTGGACATTCTCACCAGAAAAAAAAAGATTAGTGTCATCCGCAAATAAAATACCCCCCATTTATTGTGGGGATTGGGAGGTGGGAGGGGGGGGGGGGGGGGGGGGGGGCGTTTTTGATGTTTAGTTTCAAGTTTCAAGTTTCAAGTTTCTTTAATAGTTGTCATACAGAAGTACAGAATACTTTCATACAAAATGCTTCTTACTGTTACGCTCCAGAGACTGTGCTAGACAAGATAGTATCAAATAACATAGTATAGCATGTAATTTAGAAGAAGAAAATGAGGTCACAGTGTTCGGTATAGACATATGTACAATGTTCTGAGTTACCATATAATATACAATACTATGCAGTGTACTAATGTACAGTACTATAGTGCAAAGCAGAAATGGGATGAGGTACAATTTAGGTACAATTTACAGTAAGGTGTACGAGTTGTAGTGCAATCCTTCATCAATAAATATAAAGTGTGGGGAGTGGGTGCTACAGTGTGTTTGTTTAAAGTGGGTGTGTGCTATAAAGTGTGTGGAGTGGGTGCTACAGTGTGTTTGTTTAAAGTGAGTGTGTGCGTGTGAATGTGTGTGCTATGTGCGTTTGGTGGTTGTTGTTGTGTAGTGTTCATTGTTCGTTTAGCAGCCTGATGGCCTGGGGATAGAAGCTTCTTCTGAGTCTTTCTGTGCTCGCCTTGAGACTCCGGTATCGCTTGCCTGACCGCAGCAGTTCAAAGAGGCAGTTGTTCGGGTGACTGGAGTCTTTAATGATTCTCTTAGCCTTGCCCTTGCAACGCTTGTTGTAAATGTTCTGGAGGGTGGGGAGCCCCCCTCCAATTGTGCGTTCGGCTGAACGTGTCACTCTTTGTAGTCTGCTTCGGTCTTGTGCAGTGCTATTCCCAAACCAGGAGGTGATGTTGCCAGTCAAGATGCTCTCTATTGTACATGAGTAGAAGTTCTTAAGGATCTTCTGACTGACTTGGAACTTCCTTAGGCGCCTGAGGAAGTAGAGGCGTTGTCGTGCCTTCTTCACAACACTGTCAATGTGTGTGGTCCATGTCAAGTCCTCGGATATGTAGGCTCCGAGGTACTTAAAGCTGTTGACTCTCTCAACCGGTGCCCCGTCGATGCTGAGGGGGCTGTAGTCCTTGACCCCCGACCTCCTGAAGTCCACAATCATCTCCTTTGTTTTGCTGACGTTTCATGTTGATGTAACCAGTGCCTAACAATCTGTACCGCAAACAATTACCACCAACCATCGTTGTGTGGCATTAAAGTATCTTGTATCTTGTATCTTGTAGCCTATAGCTGTGAGGTTTCTGTCCTTGCCTTCTCACTCGTTCTGTTCCTTTAACCACCCTCGCTTTGTTTTCATTCATTTTTTCTGTCAAGTATTTCAATTCCCTCGTTCACACGTTTCTCCCCGCTGACGTCATCTGAGACGTCGCTGATTGGTTCCCTCACTTCCCCACGCTTTTCAATCACATTCCCCAGCTGTCACTGCCTTTCAATCAATCGATCCCTCATTATTTATACCCCGTTTTCCCCACCCTAAGTTGTTGGTTCGTCTTGATTTGTCGCTGGATGTTTTTCCCCGTTGCTTCTGTTTCACTGTGCTAATCTCCAGGAAATCCTAGAAGCCTTCGCTTGGATACCTGCTCCGTGGCGCGCGCTCGCCTCCACTTGTTCCTGTTCCTTTACGCAGCTCGTCTGGGTGAGTTTATCTAGATTGACTGTCTTGACCTATTTCCGATTTTCGTGTGTAAACCTTTACACTGAAGTCTACCACCTTTTTGTCAGACAGTCACTCACCCAGCCATTATCGTTTTTGCTCTTTCCTTTTTTGGAATAATATCTCGGGGATCTTCCACCTCCCACTGTGTATTGACACGAAGATATTATTTCACATTTGGACTGTGTTTGGATTTTTGCTCACTGTGTATTTACACGAAGATATTGTTTCACATTTGGACTGTGTTTGGATTTTTGCTCACTGTGTGTTTACACGAAGATAGTATTTCACAATTGGACGGTGTTTGGATTTTTGCTCACTGTGTGTTTACATGAAGATATTCACTTGGGCTGTTTTTGGAATATTGCACATCACTGTGTTGTTTAACACGAAGAATATAACACCCTGTCCTCCAGCTCGTTTCAAGTCTGCTCTGTCACTGACCCGTTCCCTCTCTCCCTCTCTCGGTCTTACACAACATCTGAGAGGTCCGCCGTGAGAGTCTGCAGAGCGGTACAGAGGTCTGCTCCTGCTTCCCAAGACTACCCTTCCGGGAGAAGCTGCAGAGCAGCAGAACTTTGCCCCTTGTTCATTGTCCCTGTTTCTTGTTGAC
This sequence comes from Notolepis coatsorum, assembly GCF_963971535.1. NCBI lineage: Eukaryota > Metazoa > Chordata > Actinopteri > Aulopiformes > Paralepididae > Notolepis > Notolepis coatsorum. Next base: position 40,340,387 of record NC_140179.1, read on the forward strand.
CTGCTTTCCCTGTTTCACTTATTCTAGTCACCAAATAAACAAGCCCTTGTATTTGGCAACTCTGAATCCAACTCTCTTGTGTCGTTGCGTTTGGGGTCGGTGTCAAACCATAACATTACGAACCAACCAATGACGACCCCAGCCGACACAGAGAGAGTAGTCACCTTGGGCATCGAGGGGGTGGTAAGGCGTGCCCTACGCTTCCATCGCGCTCCAGGCAATGTACCTGTTAACCGTCTCTTTGTCCCCAACTCAGTCCGGTCCCGGGTCCTCCAGTGGGGCCATACCAGCCGGTTCGCCTGCCACCCGGGCGTTCATCGCACGTTCTCCCTCCTGGCTCGTCGATTCTGGTGGCCCACCATGAGGAACGACGTCAAGGGGTTCGTACTGGCCTGCGCAGTCTGCGCCCGCAAGAGAGTCAGCACAGCAGCGGCAGTCCAGTTAGAGTCAGCCAAGGAACACGCCCTACAGCTGGATGCGGCTGCAGCTGCTGTACAGGGACTCCGAGAGCAGGTCCTGCTTGTTCAAGGTTCAATGGCCGCTTTGGCGGGACAACAGTCCGACATTCTCGCTCAGCTTCACTCGCTGGGCGACACCGTTAATGCCTTTCACCTCTCACACCCTTCAGGAACATTCCCCGCAGCCCCAGCAGATCTCGCATCTCGGGAACCCCTTCTCTCCGTCCCACGGCTGTTCGACGGTAATCCCGAGGAGTGTGCCACATTCATCATGCAATGTGAGTTGGTTTTCCGTCATCAACCAAGCCGTTTTTCTGCTCGTGGGTCCCAAGTGGCTTATATAACCAACCTACTTTCAGGCCATGCTGCCCAGTGGGTCACTTCCTCCTGGGCAATGGAGGCAGATTTTTTGTTCTCCTACCCAGACTTCGTGGCGGAGCTCCGCAGAGTGTTCCACCATCCAGCCCGAGGTCTGGACCCTGGAGTCCGGTTGGGGACCTTCCGACAGGGGAGCGGCAGGGTGACGGACTATGTCATGGAGTTTCGACTGGCGGCGGTGGAGAGTGGATGGAACGAACCTGCTCTTCGCCTAACCTTCATGAGGGGGCTCTGTGACGCAGTCAGGGACCAGCTCGCGACCCAGGAGGAACCTGGTTCCCTCGAGGACCTGTTCAGCCTCGCCATCCGCGTCGACGGACGCCTCCAGGAGAGAAGACGTGAGAGAACCCGACGGGGACCCCCAGACGCACCCCCCGAGGACCACGACCTCGAGGAGGATTTCGGTACCCCAGACGTACCCCCCGAGGACCACGACCTCGAGGAGGTTTTCTTTACCCCAGACGTACCCCCCGAGTACTACGACCCCGAGGGGGTGTTCAGGGAGTCCAGGGCTCAGGTCTTTCCGCCTCGCCGGCCTTACGACTGTGCCGTCGACCGCCGCTCAGGGGCTCCCTTTCCCAGCGGCCGCCTCTACAGTGCTGTCCGTCCTGCCCCCTCCGTGACTGATGGGTTTGTTCCCTCCCGAGCCGTGACCAAGGAGGAACCCATGCAGCTGGGACGCAACCGCCTTAGCCCGGCCGAGCGGGAGTCCAGGCTCTTCTCCGGCCGTTGCCTCTACTGTGGCCGGGATGGACACCGTGTCTCCAATTGCCGTGCCCGGCCAAGAGGACCAGGCTCGCCAAGACCCCGGGAGATCCTGGTGAGCCGTCTTTCCTGTCCCCCGCCCCGGAGGCCCGCTGGTGAGTCGCCTCCGGACCTCTCGTCCATACCCACCCGTGCACCACCCAACCGTCTGGCGGACGTCACCCTAGCCTGGGCGGACCAGCGGGCGACGGTGGGTGCACTCATGGACTCTGGTGCTGAGGGGAGTTTCATGGACGTTGGGTTTGCCACCCGGGCCGGCATTCCGCTTGAGGACCTCGAGAGGCCCTTGGAGGTCTTCGCAATGGATCATCGCCGCCTGGCTGACGTCACTCAACGCACCTGTCCAGTCCTTCTCACCGTTGCTGGTGACCACGTTGAGAGGCTCCAGTTTTTCGTCACCAGCTCTCCTCTTGTCCCTGTGGTCCTGGGCAGGCCCTGGCTCGCGCTGCACGAGCCCCACATCGCCTGGTCCTCCGGTGCCATCAAGGGGTGGAGCCCCTCCTGTCGTGCCCGGTGTCTTCGGGTGCCGTCCAGCCCCCTCACCGGGTCCCAGTCCTCGTCTCCGGCCTCCCTCGCCGGTTCTCTGTCCCTGTGCCCGGCCTCCGCTGTCGGGTCCCAGTCCCCGTCTCCGGCCTCCCTCGCCGGTCCTCTGTCCACGTCTCCGGTCCCCCTCTCCGGGCCTCTGTCTTTGTCCCCCTCTCCAGTGCCCCTGATCGCCGGCTTCCTTGGGTCCCGTCCGGGCAGGCCGGGGCCGTGTGGGTCGCCGGGTGCTGTAAGGTTTGGCTCTTTCCCCACCACGGGCTTCTTGAAGTACTGTGATGATTGGTCCGCTGCTCCAGACGTCTGAGCGCGCCTGTCGTGGTGCCGACCGGCGCCGGGTTCCTGCGCCGACTTACCGCCCTGGGCAGAGGGTGTGGCTCTCCGCAAGGGACCTCCCGCTACGGTCCTCGGCCAGGAGGCTCAAACCCCGTTTTCGTCGGACCTTTCGAGGTCCTGAAGGTACTCAGTCCGGCGGCCCTGCGCCTGAAGCTTCCTGCATCCATGCACATCCGCCCCGTGTTCCATGTCTCCCGGGTTAAGCCCGTCTCCCTCAGTCCCCTTTTGCCTCCGGCTCCTGATCCGGCGCCTCCCGTGTTGGTGGATGATCACTGACTTCCATCGAGCCCATCCTGACGGGCCGGGTCGGCCTGGTCGCCAGGTGGCTCCCGTTGAGGGGGGGGTACTGTGAGGTTTCTGTCCTTGCCTTCTCACTCGTTCTGTTCCTTTAACCACCCTCGCTTTGTTTTCATTCATTTTTTCTGTCAAGTATTTCAATTCCCTCGTTCACACGTTTCTCCCCGCTGACGTCATCTGAGACGTCGCTGATTGGTTCCCTCACTTCCCCACGCTTTTCAATCACATTCCCCAGCTGTCACTGCCTTTCAATCAATCGATCCCTCATTATTTATACCCCGTTTTCCCCACCCTAAGTTGTTGGTTCGTCTTGATTTGTCGCTGGATGTTTTTCCCCGTTGCTTCTGTTTCACTGTGCTAATCTCCAGGAAATCCTAGAAGCCTTCGCTTGGATACCTGCTCCGTGGCGCGCGCTCGCCTCCACTTGTTCCTGTTCCTTTACGCAGCTCGTCTGGGTGAGTTTATCTAGATTGACTGTCTTGACCTATTTCCGATTTTCGTGTGTAAACCTTTACACTGAAGTCTACCACCTTTTTGTCAGACAGTCACTCACCCAGCCATTATCGTTTTTGCTCTTTCCTTTTTTGGAATAATATCTCGGGGATCTTCCACCTCCCACTGTGTATTGACACGAAGATATTATTTCACATTTGGACTGTGTTTGGATTTTTGCTCACTGTGTATTTACACGAAGATATTGTTTCACATTTGGACTGTGTTTGGATTTTTGCTCACTGTGTGTTTACACGAAGATAGTATTTCACAATTGGACGGTGTTTGGATTTTTGCTCACTGTGTGTTTACATGAAGATATTCACTTGGGCTGTTTTTGGAATATTGCACATCACTGTGTTGTTTAACACGAAGAATATAACACCCTGTCCTCCAGCTCGTTTCAAGTCTGCTCTGTCACTGACCCGTTCCCTCTCTCCCTCTCTCGGTCTTACACAACATCTGAGAGGTCCGCCGTGAGAGTCTGCAGAGCGGTACAGAGGTCTGCTCCTGCTTCCCAAGACTACCCTTCCGGGAGAAGCTGCAGAGCAGCAGAACTTTGCCCCTTGTTCATTGTACCTGTTTCTTGTTGACCTGCTTTCCCTGTTTCACTTATTCTAGTCACCAAATAAACAAGCCCTTGTATTTGGCAACTCTGAATCCAACTCTCTTGTGTCGTTGCGTTTGGGGTCGGTGTCAAACCATAACAATAGCTGTTGGCCAAAAACACCTCTTCTAGAGTTCCGTGGCCACTTCCGTTCATTTGTGCTAAGCTAGGCTAGCTTGCAGCCGGATAGCTTTCTACTGAACGCCTCTGAGGATATCTATCTTCTTGTCTGACTCTGGAGAAGACAGTAAGTGCAATGTTTCCCGCAATGTTGCTGTGTTCCTTTAATTAATTCGGTTTGAAAACATAGTTAATCTAAAAAATACTTGAATACTTTTAAGAAAATATTTCTGTCCTCCACCACCGATTTTTAATCCAGATGTTTAGCCTGTCAAAATCCAGCAAATCCTCTTTTGCTTTGCACGACAAAACAAAGTATTTTATATGTAATTTGCCACAATAGTTTTTATCATCATCATCCTCATCAATGACTTCCCAATATGTTTCAGGACTGCAATTGTGTTTAGAAAATACAATGTCAACCTGACTGGAACAGAATGCCTTCCTCCTTATACCAACCAGAGCATCTCTAAAGCTCCAGTCTGAATACAGCTTTAGTCACAGGGCCGTTTTGATCACATTGGTCAGCACACAGTCAAAACCAGATAAACCTCTCTGTCATCATGTTACAGAAAGAGGAATATCGCTGTCATCTTCCATATAACTAGTATGGTCACTGCCCACTTAAACCCCCAATGACATACCCCCCCCCCACCTCAGCCCATCTAAACTAGGTTCCTATGTGTGTACTCACCACAGCCTATGAGCATACGGGTTAATAGGGAGGTGTAGTCTGACGTCACTTTAGTTTCCCGCACGGTCCACCCGTATAGGGATTTATCATTGGGAAAATGTATTATTGGCTATTGTAATAATTCTGCCTCATGAACATTGGCAAGCTTTCCATTTTTGCACAAAATGAGTTCCCTTCTATCACTAACATTATTGTTTCAGCATTTTTGGTTGAAATAAAGTTGGTTATAATAATAAGGCTGTTTAATTTGTCGTTAAAAAAAAAACTACACTTACCAGTAGAATGCCTGCCTGTTACGATGGGGTTGCTAAATGAAGGTTAGAACACAGTTTGCAGAGAGGGAACGGAGGCAGAGACGAGGAGCGATGCTTGGAGAAGGGAAGTTTACTTGAGATCCAAGTGCAATACAAATAAAATACTGAAACTACTTACAACACTCTTAATACAAAACAACAAAGCAAGGGATACGACAGGAGACACGACGGGCAGGGGAACACCGAGGACTAGGAGGAAGCAAGGAGGGTACATGAGACAATGACGCCACGGGGAGGTGATGACAAATCCACACTTAAATACACAGACTAATTGTGACGAGCAACACCTGGTAGCAGCCAGGCAAACCTAGAATACCAAAATAAACACACACTATGAAAACCTAACCTAAACACAGAAGACATAATCACACATAACAACCAGACAGGGAGACGACATCACACACAGACAGGGATGGCCCAAGATAATAAATAATTAGACACTAATTCAATAACTTGGAACCAAAATAAGATGGCCGCCTGTACCAACAGGCTAGTCTGGCCACTAGAGGGAGGCAGGGAACCAATGTCAGGAGGTAGGGGGCCAATGTCAGCATGTAGGGGACCAATGTTCACATCATGTCTGTATTGTTCTCTCTCCCAGGTCTGACCTGACCTGGGAGTGCTGTGGCGTTCTCTCTCCCAGGTCTGCGTCTTCTCACACACTCATTCACTGGCGCTGCACTGATGGCTGCCTTTCTGATCGCTCCGTCGAGACTGTGCTTTCTTTTGTTAATTTTTATAGTATTAGGAGTTTTATTTGCACCAACTGTTGGTGCATTATATCTGTATGACCGTCAGTCAATCATTGACATTGGATTAAGGAAAACTTACCGATTGGATTGCTCTCTGGATCGGATCGCTGAACAGCAGAAATGGCCCGCCGAGATCCTTTGTTATGGCCATGGCCAAGACCAGGAGAAGCCGCCGCGAAGACGTGGAAAGAGAGCCGGGGTCCGAAACAGACTGAGGTCCAAACGACACAGAACCACATTGCCCAGCATATTGTTGGCCAATGTGCAATCGATAGGAAATAAACTGGACGACATAAGAGCACGGATCCAATTCCAGAGGGACATTCGGGATTGTAACGTCCTCTGTTTCACAGAAACTTGGCTGAGTCCAGATGTCCCGAATCACGCAATAGAACCGGCAGACCACTTCTTCGTTCTCCGCAAGGACCGGACGGCAGAAGAGTCACTAAAGAAGAAAGGAGGCGGCATTGCCTTCATGATAAACAAGGAGTGGTGCGATTTAGGCAACACAAAGGAACTGTCTAACCACTGCTCCCCAGACCTGGAGTTTATCACGATAAAATGTCGACCCTTCTTCCTCCCAAGAGAGTTAACGTCCATCATCCTCATCGGAGTGTACATTCCACCACACGCGAACACTGGGGTCGCACTTTCAAAACTTCACGACGAGGTAAACAAACTCCAGACAGCTAATGTTGACGCTGCCATTTTGGTTCTGGGTGATTTCAACAGCGCGCGTCTTAAAAAGGTGTTGCCGAATTTCTATCAGCATGTGACCTGTCCCACCAGAGGCGAGAACATATTAGACCATGTATACTCGCAATTTAAGAATGGGTACAAGTCACAGGCTCTTAGTCCATTCGGTAAAAGCGATCACGCCGCCATATTTCTTTTGCCAAAGTACAAACAAAGTCTCAAGCGAACGCCGGTGGTCTCGCGAGAGGTTAAGCGTTGGGCCGTGACGTCAGAGGAGTCACTCCAAGCTGCACTTGGATGCACAGACTGGAGTGTATTCCGTGATAACACAGCCAATATTAACAAATACACCGAAACGGTGATTGACTATGTCTGTACTCTGGTAGAAGAAACAATCCCCTCCACCAAAATTAAAATCTACCCAAATCAAAAGCCCTGGGTAGACAAATCCGTCCGTGAGGCTCTGAAAGTGCGCACATCAGCATACAACACCGGGCTGGTGACAGGCAACATGGAAGAACACAAGATGGCAAGATACAACGTCAGGAGAGCAGTAATAGAGGCAAAACGGCGTTACAGGGATAAAGTTGAACTTCAGTTTGAACAGGCTGACTCTAGAGGCATGTGGCAGGGCCTCAGAACAATGACAGACTACAAAGGCACCCCCCTCAAACTGAACAGTGACATCTCCTTAGCAAATGATCTCAATTCCTTCTATGCGAGGTTTGAGGCTGTGAATAACAACACCAGCCTACAAACCACGGCAATGGGGGGGGGGGGGGGGGTCTGCTGATGGAGACTCAGTGTTCAGGGTAACAGAGCATGAGGTGAGACGGATCTTTAAAAAAGTGAATATCAGGAAGGCAGCAGGACCGGACGGCATCCCCGGCCGCGTCCTAAAAGTCTGTGCCGACCAACTGGCCCCGGTATTCACTGACATCTTCAACCTGTCCTTGGAACAGGCTGTCATCCCCACCTGTCTGAAGAAGTCCACCATCATCCCTGTACCCAAAAAATCTACGCCCGCTTGCCTCAACGACTACCGCCCTGTAGCCCTCACCTCCATAGCCATGAAGTGCTTTGAGAAGCTAGTGAAGGGCTACATCTGTTCCTCCCTCCCCATCAACCTGGACCCTCTGCAATTTGCATATCGCCCCAACAGGTCCACGGAGGACGCCATAGCCCATGTGCTGCACACAGCAGCATCACACCTGGACAAGAGGCAGGGGAACTATGTGAGAATGCTGTTCATCGACTACAGCTCAGCATTCAATACCATAGTCCCCTCCAAACTCATAGCCAAGCTCAGGGACCTGGGCTTGAACTATGACCTCTGCCAGTGGGTCTTGGACTTCCTGACGGGCAGACCCCAGGTGGTAAGAGCCGGCAACTGCACCTCCTCATCCATCACGCTCAACATAGGGGCCCCCCAGGGCTGTGTTCTGAGCCCCCTCCTCTACTCCCTGTACACACATGACTGCGTAGCACAGCGGAACAACAACACCATCATCAAATTTGCTGATGACACAGTAGTGGTGGGCCTGATCTCTGCCAACGACGAAAGGGCCTACCTGGAAGAGGTAGAGAACCTGTCACAGTGGTGTCAGGAGAACTGCCTCTCCCTGAACGTCAGCAAAACAAAAGAGATGATTGTGGACTTCAGGAGGTCGGGGGTCAAGGACTACAGCCCCCTCAGCATCGACGGGGCACCGGTTGAGAGAGTGAACAGTTTCAAGTAACTCGGAGCCCACATATCCGAGGACTTGACATGGACCACACACATTGACAGTGTTGTGAAGAAGGCACGACAACGCCTCTACTTCCTCAGGCGCCTAAGGAAGTTCCAAGTCAGTCAGAAGATCCTTAGGAACTTCTACTCATGTACAATAGAGAGCATCCTGACCGGCAACATCACCTCCTGGTTTGGGAATAGCACTGCACAAGACCGTAGCAGACTACAAAGAGTGACACGTTCAGCCGAACGCACAATTGGAGGGGGGCTTCCCACCCTCCAGAACATTTACAACAAGCGGTGCAAGGGGAAGGCTAAGAGAATTATTAAGGACTTGAGCCACCCGAACAACTGCCTCTTTGAACTGCTGCGGTCAGGCAAGCGATACCGGAGTCTTAAGGCGAGCACAGAAAGACTCAGAAGAAGCTTCTATCCCCAGGCCATCAGGCTGCTAAACGAACAATAATCACTATGCAACAACCATCAAATGCACACAGCACACACACCCACATGCACACACTCACTCAAACAAACAACACACTGCAGCACCCACTCTCCACACTTTAGATCACACAAACACACTTACACTTTATATTTATTGATAAAGGATTTGCACTACAACTCGTACACCTACTGTGAATTGTACCTAAATTGCACCTCGTCCCATTTCTCCATTTCTGCCTTGCACTATATAGTATTGTATATTAGTACACTGCACAGTATTGTATATTGTATGGTAACTACGTCTATTCTGCATCGAACATTGTACATATGTCTAAACTGAACACTGTGACCTCATTTTTTTTACTTCTAATTTTACTATGTTATTTTATTTCATACTTATCTTGTCTTGCACAGTCTCTGGAGCGCAACAGTAAGAAGGATTTTGTATAAAAGTATTCTGTACTTCTGTATGACAACTATTAAAGAAACTTGAACTTGAAACCTGGGAGTGTGACACCTGCCATTCAGTGCTGTCTCCTAATACACGTCATGGCCATTGACAGTTGTGCTGATACCAAGCTAGCTAACTAACGTTAACGTTAACTTTACCCATATCTAACGTTACCTAGCTAAACGTACTAGACGTTAGCAATGTCTACTGTCGTGTCCATAAGTTCCCTGGCAGCATACTTTGTTGGTGAGGACAAAAGTATACAAAGAGGAGAGAACCATTTTAAATCAGGGCATGTATAGGAGTTTTGAATCATATAGAATACTGAACCATAGATAAAGAATAATGAACCATAGATATAGAATAATGAATCATATATATAGAATGAATCATATATAGAATACTGAACCACATATATAGAATAATGAACCATAGATATAGAATAATGAATCATATATATAGAATACTGAACCATATAGAATACTGAACCATATATAGAATAATGAACCATAGATATAGAATGAATCATATAGAATACTGAACCACATAGAATAATGAATCATATATATAGAATACTGAACCACATATATAGAATAATGAACCATATATATAGAATACTCTTTTCTGTGTTTTGCATACGTTTATATCAAGGTAAAAGGTAGGATCTATTTAGACCGGATTTCAATAGGAAAGAAAGAAATACAAAATGCACAACAACTGTTTTTTTTTATTTGTATTATTATTAGACTATAGCCTAACATTAGTTGTATCAAGATTAGTCACAGATAGGGCGGCTAGGTGGTGCAGTGGGCAAGGCACTCACCACCAATGCTGGAGACGCTGGGTTCGAGCCCAGCTCTCCACATTGTTTTCAGTTTGGCTGGTCGTCCGTACTAATACAATTGGCAGTATTAGGGGGAGGGAAAACTGAGGGGTGGGGATCGGACGTTGTGGACAGCGACTCCTACAGGTCGGTTGGTGCGCCTGCGCAGTAGAATCAAGAAGCAATGGGGGCGGCGCCCCTCCAAAGCGCAGACCCCTGACGCTGAAAGATCGCGCCGCGCAGGTGAAAAGATGCGACGGCTGCTACCTCGAGTATCGGAGGGGACTCGTGCTATGTATAACTTAGTCCACATTGCAGCCGGCTTGTGGGAGGCAAGAAACAGCGTTCGAGACAGGGGAGGGTTGAATTGGACAATACGAAATTGGGATGGGAGAAAAATAGAAAATGGGAGAAAAAGTGGATAAAAAAATAAAGATTAGTCACAGATATTATTATACCACATGGGAGCCAAGGCTTCCCAAGCATAATATCTGCAATGGAGCTGACCAGGGAGCAGCAGCACGCTGTCCAGTTAAGCACAGTAAAGCAACGTGATGATAATCCAATCTGGCATCAGGTTCGGCAGGGCAGACTGACTGCCAGTAACTTTGGTGCTGTGTTGGTGGCAAAGCGGGTTACACCTTCAGTGATGAAAAGAGTTTTAGGAGAGTATTGTTTAGATCAGGTTCTTGCTGTCAACTGGGGGGTTTCTAACGAGGGGGAGAGAATCAGGAGGTTTGAGGAGTTGACTGAAATGAAGGTGGAGGAGTCTGGGCTCTGGCTCAGCAAGTCCGGAATCCTGGGAGCATCCCCAGACGGACTTGCAGGCAGTTCTGCACTGGTGGAAGTGAAGTGTCCCTACAAGCACAGGGACTTGACCATTGCAGAGGCTTTCTATCTGGTGAGAGTTATCAGCTTTATGAGTCCCACGTCTACTGGCACCAGATCCAGGGACAACTGCATCTGACAAACAGGAAGACATGTCATCTGGTGAACAAAAAAAGATTTTACACATTTGGCCATAATCCACCACTTAGACATGATATGAGTCACAAACATACTCAATTTCAATCATCTTTTTTTTGGGTCAGTTTATCTCGCCTCTTGCTCATTGTCTCACTGCACTCCATATGGCGCAGAGGTGCACAACTCCAGTCATTGTCGACCAAAACGCGTTCTGGTTTTATCCTAGATTAATTGACATACTCAAGTAAAGTCATAATCTAAAATCTACACAACCTTTTGTGCAGCTCTTTTATGGAAATGAAGGTGGAGGAGTCTGGGCTCTGGCTCAGCAAGTCCGGAATCCTGGGAGCATCCCCAGACGGACTTGCAGGCAGTTCTGCACTGGTGGAAGTGAAGTGTCCCTACAAGCACAGGGACTTGACCATTGCAGAGGCTTTCTATCTGGTGAGAGTTATCAGCTTTATGAGTCCCACGTCTACTGGCACCAGATCCAGGGACAACTGCATCTGACAAACAGGAAGACATGTCATCTGGTGAACAAAAAAAGATTTTACACATTTGGCCATAATCCACCACTTAGACATGATATGAGTCACAAACATACTCAATTTCAATCATCTTTTGTTTGGGTCAGTTTATCTCGCCTCTTGCTCATTGTCTCACTGCACTCCATATGGCGCAGAGGTGCACAACTCCAGTCATTGTCAACCAAAACGCGTTCTGGTTTTATCCTAGATTAATTGACATACTCAAGTAAAGTCATAATCTAAAATCTACACAACCTTTTGTGCAGCTCTTTTATGGAAATGAAGGTGGAGGAGTCTGGGCTCTGGCTCAGCAAGTCCGGAATCCTGGGAGCATCCCCAGACGGACTTGCAGGCAGTTCTGCACTGGTGGAAGTGAAGTGTCCCTACAAGCACAGGGACTTGACCATTGCAGAGGCTTTCTATCTGGTGAGAGTTATCAGCTTTATGAGTCCCACGTCTACTGGCACCAGATCCAGGGACAACTGCATCTGACAAACAGGAAGACATGTCATCTGGTGAACAAAAAAAGATTTTACACATTTGGCCATAATCCACCACTTAGACATGATATGAGTCACAAACATACTCAATTTCAATCATCTTTTTTTTGGGTCAGTTTATCTCGCCTCTTGCTCATTGTCTCACTGCACTCCATATGGCGCAGAGGTGCACAACTCCAGTCATTGTCGACCAAAACACGTTCTGGTTTTATCCTAGATTAATTGACATACTCAAGTAAAGTCATAATCTAAAATCTACACAACCTTTTGTGCAGCTCTTTTATGGAAGACTGATGTACCTATTATGTTGTCCAGTGAGTGTATGTATGCACTGTATGTGTACATTCCAGTGTTTCCCACACCTCTCTTCTAGAACCCCCAGCCAGATCGTATTTGATGTGTTCTATCTCAAGCCCTTGATTAGTTGCATCAGGTGTGCTTGAGATAGAACACATCAAATACCTGATCTGGCTGGGGGTTCTAGAAGAGAGGTGTGGGAAACACTGCATTCATATGCATGTATGTATATATTTTTAACAGACCTACATTTACTCATATTGTAATATTTTCTTTGTGTAGCAGCCTGAATATTCTACAAAGTATTCAGTAGTGCTAACTAACTGTTACTTTCCCTGTGTGTGTATAACGTGTGATTTACAGTGTTCCTTTGGATAGCCTAACAGTGTTCCTTTGGATAGCTCGCCCAGTCTAACGACGAGGTGAGGTGCTACTCTTCTCCAGATGCAGTATGGATTACTAGCAATAACATTGAGCCCTTTTTCCCTTTCTGGAGCGGTCCTTGAGTGGGACCAGTGGAGGTTGCCAGCAGGGGCGGAGTAGCAGTGGTGGCAGGTGGAGCAGTGGAGAGAAGCAAGCAACGAGGAAGAGGGAGTTACCTGGAGGCGAGGGGAGCAGGAAGCTCTCTTCGGCATTGGACTTGGCCGTGAACGGTTGCAGCCACAACAAGCGTGTGCTTTGGAATAGCCCCGTTGAAGAAGTCAGTGAAGGAGAGCCCCGTCGGAGCGAGCGGCGGGTGATGAGACATACTTGCTAGTGACGGGTTATCCTAGAAGTATCAGCGATAGTGTGTGAGTAAGAGAAACCGAACCCAAGGACTAACGTCTAGAGCAAACGAGACTAACGTCTAACGTTATCGGGTTATAGTAGTTACTGTGTGCGGTATAGTAGTATGCTGCTAACGGCTCCGTCTGACTTGAGTAGACTACCGGGCACGAGGCGCTGAAGAGACCGGTGGTATAGCCAGCCACGTTGCGTTAGCAGTGTAACCGAATAGCAGGAGGGTGCGTCGAGACCCAAAGCTTAGCTGTGTTTAAGGTAGCCAAAGTATTAGCACGCGCAACAGAAGCAAGCCAGCAACAGCAGCGGTGGACGTTTCCCAGACGGTGCAGAGGACGCCTCTTCCCACCAGCAGAGGATGCCTCTTCCCACCAGCAGAGGACGCCATACAGCAAGCTCCGCCAGCTAACCAATGCCTGCTGTTCGCCCAGCCTGCTGGCTGTGCTCGCGGGATCGCCAACGCCATCTTGTCACCCGGACGAGCGGTGACAAGAGTGGGTCCGCCATCTTGGCTAAGTACTAACAGTACCACGTGTATCAACAGCAACGTCCATTGAAGTGAACGCTAACAACCAGTGTCTAAGGGGTACCCCAAACAATTTAAGCTGGCTTAGGTTAGGTTTTCTTTGGTAACGTGGGCCCACATTTATTGGTTTATTTTGTTATTTGTTTATTTGATTGTTTGATTCTTGAATGCCCAATGTGTCTACATTCTATGCCTGGGTTCCCCCAGTACAAGCGGGGTGGTTTAATGTATTGAGCACTCGGTGCCTATGGTGGGAAGAGCTTCCCCTACATTGATAACAAGAGCACCCGGTGCCATATATTAAGAATTAACGTTGTAATGTATAACCTGCCCAGGCTTCACTAAAGTAGACCTAATTGGGATCATTGTGTGTGTCTGTTTCTTTGAGTTCCATTTGCTATTCTAACCTCTGGGTAAATATTGTGACTGCATACTTATTTAACCCTTACACCCCATTTACAGAATAGCATTTGAAGGGTCTATACAGGTGGTCAAGGAAGGGTACTGCTTAAAGGGAAGCCCAATAATACTATTGAACTGACAGTCACTGGGTGTGGGAGGGCTGTCGGAGGTATTGAGGGAGTGAGGGTGTGTGGGGAGCTACTGCTGACCGCCTTGGAAGGCGAGGGAGACCAGAGTACCAATCCCCAGGTTAGTAAATCCTGGGCCCCATCCACTCAAACTGCAAGCCCTCCAGAACGACGTTCCGGGCCAAAGACGGGGGTACATATAGGTCCAATACTATAGTATCCTACTACCCAGTGTCTGTGTACTACTACTCCCACAAGCAGGGATAAACCACCCTTCTACATTTGGCGTCACAAACAGGATCAACATCCTACTCCACTTCCTTGACAGACCAGTAGAGAGACCATGAGGTCCAAAAACAGGACCCGTGCCGCGCAGGTGTCGATCCGACAGCTGTTCGCTGACCAAGAGCGGTTGAGTGCGCGCCAGGAACAGCTCTCCCAGGCCTTGCAACCGGAGCTGACCGAGCAGGGTAAAGAGACCATGACGTCAGAAGAAGGGACCCGCGCCGTGCAGGAGATGGCGGCGAGAGGCGAGCAACTAGACGACGAAGTGGAGGAGCTGTGGCGTCGGCTGAGGGCCCAGATGGGCTACGTGGAGGAGCTGCAGGAGAAGTGCCGGAATCAGGCGGCACTCCTGGAGCAGCAGGCCGAAACAGGGAAGAAACTGGAACAGACCCAAGCCAGTGATCTGGAGGAGCGGCAGGGGAAGTGCTGGACTCAGGCGGCACTCCTGGAGCAGCAGGCCGAAACAGTGAAGAAACTGGAACAGACCCAAGCCAGGGATCTGGAGGAGATGCAGGAGAAGTGCCGGAATCAGGCGGCACTCCTGGAGCAGCAGGCCGAAACAGTGGAGAAACTGGAACGGACCCAAGCCAGGGATCTAGAGGAGCTGCAGGAGAAGTGCCGGACTCAGGCGGCACTCCTGGAGCAGCAGGCCGAAACAGTGAAGGAGTTGGAGCAGGCACTCCCAGAGAAGCGTCGCTCCCAGGCGGCTCTGGAGGAGCTGCAGGAGACGTACCAGACGCAGACGGCAAGAATGACGACACTGGAAGAAGCAGTGACGAGACTGGAACAAGAAGAGGCCGTGAAGGAGTTGGAGCAGGCACTCCAAGAGAAGCGTTACTCTCAGGCGGCTCGGCGGGAGCAACGAGACGGCCAAGATGCCGCCACCGAAGTGAAGGAAGAGGGGGCAGTCACCAGGGATGAATTGACCGCTCAGGTGAAGGCCCTGGCGGACATAAACTGGTCCGAGGAGGAGATGGTCCTGCCCCCCACGGAGGGTCCCGCCCCTTCCCCCGCTCCCGAAGCGCCAGGCCAACGGACCGAACCGCGGGGGGTCTCGACAGTCATCACCGGACGGATGGTGACCCGGAAGAGGAACCGCGGGTACGACTGGGTGGAGATGCGGCGACTTCAGGCGGAAGGGCCCCAGCTGGAAGCAGGGGGGCGGGCAGTGTTCCGAGGGATCCAGCCCGCCAAGACCCCGTTCGATCGGCAACGGGAGAAGAGAGAGCCCGAAAGGAGAGGGCCTGAGAGGAGAGAGCCCGACAGGAGAGAGCCTGCTCGGAGAGAGCCCGACGAGAGGGGGTCTGAAAAGAAAGGGGCCGATCAGAGGGGGCCTGAACAGAGAGGGCCCAACAGGAGAGAGCCCAACAGGAGAGAGCCCGACAGGAGAGAGCCTGCTCAGAGAAGGGCTGGCCAGAGGGGGCCTGAACAGAGAGAGCCCAACGGGAGAGAGCCCAACAGGAGAGAGCCCGACAGGAGAGAGCCTGACCAGAGGGGGCCTGAACAGAGCGGGCCCAACAGGAGAGAGTCCAACAGGAGAGAGCCCGACAGGAGAGAGCCTGCTCAGAGAAGGGCCGGCCAGAGGGGGCCTGAACAGAGAGAGCCCAACGGGAGAGAGCCCAACAGGAGAGAGCCCGACAGGAGAGAGCCTGCTCAGAGAAGGGCCGGCCAGAAGGGGCCTGAACAGAGAGAGCCCAACCGGAGAGAGCCCGACAGGGGAGAGCCTGACCAGAGGGGGTCTGAAAGGAGGGGGGCCGACCGGAGGGGGCCTGAACAGAGAGGGCCCAACAGTGGAGAGCCCAACAGGAGAGGGCCTGAGAGTGGAGAGCTTGACGGCGGAGACCGGGACCTCTGGAGGCAGAGCTACCACCGAGGTTTCCGACCAGGAGGTCAAGGAGGCGAGGACTGCCCAGAACAGGGGCCTCGTCGGCATCGCTACGGGCGCAACTTTCAATACCGGCGCAGACGCTCACCGGCAGGTGTCAAACCGGGCCTAGAGGGTGGAGATGGGAGCATCAGGAGGGCGTCAGGAGAGGTAAAGTCAGTCCCCTCAAACGAGGATGGAAAAGACGGCGGAGACGGGGGCGAGGAGGGCGCCGCGGGCGGCTCCTCAGAGGCCTCGGCGGGCGGAGCCGTGGGCCAAGGGCCTACCAACAGAGACAGACGGATCTGACGCGGAATCAGATGCAGGGGAGGTTGGACGAACCTGGCCCCAGAGGAGCACCAGAGGTCGGCTACCCGCTCGGGATCGCCAGGACGACGTGCTGAAGAGGATGGTTGTCGAACAGTGTGTGAAACTAATGGAACAATGTGTGAAACTGTGGGTCTAAGGACCGTTTTCATGTCATTAGACTGGTTTCATTGAGTAACTTGCAGAGGACTTGGCAAGTTTAAAGTGGGGGGAAATGTAGCAGCCTGAATATTCTACAAAGTATTCAGTAGTGCTAACTAACTGTTACTTTCCCTGTGTGTGTATAACGTGTGATTTACAGTGTTCCTTTGGATAGCCTAACAGTGTTCCTTTGGATAGCTCGCCCAGTCTAACGACGAGGTGAGGTGCTACTCTTCTCCGGATGCAGTATGGATTACTAGCAATAACATTGAGCCCTTTTTCCCTTTCTGGAGCGGTCCTTGAGTGGGACCAGTGGAGGTTGCCAGCAGGGGGCGGAGTGGCAGTGGTGTCAGGTGGAGCAGTGGAGAGAAGCAAGCAACGAGGAAGAGGGAGTTACCTGTAGAGGCGAGGGGAGCAGGAAGCTCTCTTCGGCATTGGACTTGGCCGTGAACGGTCGCAGCCACAACGGGCGTGTGCTTTGGAATAGCCCTGTTGAAGAAGTCAGTGAAGGAGAGCCCCGTCGGAGCGAGCGGCGGGTGATGAGACATACTTGCTAGTGACGGGTTATCCTAGAAGTATCAGCGATAGTGTGTGAGTAAGAGAAACCGAACCCAAGGACTAACGTCTAGAGCTAACGAGACTAACGTCTAACGTTATCGGGTTATAGTAGTTACTGTGTGCGGTATAGTAGTATGCTGCTAACGGCTCTGTCTGACTTGAGTAGACTACCGGGCGCGAGGCGCTGAAGAGACCGGTGGTATAGCCAGCCACGTTGCGTTAGCAGTGTAACCGAATAGCAGGAGGGTGCGTCGAGACCCAAAGCTTAGCTGTGTTTAAGGTAGCCAAAGTATTAGCACGCGCGACAGAAGCAAGCCAGCAACAGCAGCGGTGGACGTTTCCCAGACGCAGAGGACGCCTCTTCCCACCAGCAGAGGATGCCTCTTCCCACCAGCAGAGGATGCCATACAGCAAGCTCCGCCAGCTAACCACTGCCTGCTGTTCGCCCAGCCTGCTGGCTGTGCTCGCGGGATCGCCGACGCCATCTTGTCACCCGGACGAGCGGTGACAAGAGTGGGTCCGCCATCTTGGCTAAGTACTAACAGTACCACGTGTATCAACAGCAACGTCCATTGAAGTGAACGCTAACAACCAGTGTCTAAGGGGTACCCCAAACAATTTAAGCCAGCTTAGGTTAGGTTTTCTTTGGTAACGTGGGCTCACATTTATTGGTTTATTTTGTTATTTGTTTATTTGATTGTTTGATTCTTGAATGCCCAATGTGTCTACATTCTATGCCTGGGTTCCCCCAGTACAAGCGGGGTGGTTTAATGTATTGAGCACTCGGTGCCCCATTTACAGAATAGCATTTGAAGGGTCTATACAGGTGGTCAAGGAAGGGTACTGCTTAAAGGGAAGCCCAATAATACTATTGAACTGACAGTCACTGGGTGTGGGAGGGCTGTCGGAGGTACTGAGGGAGTGAGGGTGTGTGGGGAGCTACTGCTGACCGCCTTGGAAGGCGAGGGAGACCAGAGTACCAATCCCCAGGTTAGTAAATCCTGGGCCCCATCCACTCAAACTGCAAGCCCTCCAGAACGACGTTCCGGGCCAAAGACGGGGGTACATATAGGTCCAATACTATAGTATCCTACTACCCAGTGTCTGTGTACTACTACTCCCACAAGCAGGGATGATCCACCCTTCTACATTTGTATTAACAACACATGGCTCATTTGCAAAAGAGACCGTGGTCTCAAATGACTGCCTGTTTAAATAAAGGTAAAATATTTGAAAGATACCTTGTGTTTTCAATCTCACCCAGGTCCTCCAACTTCCCTCTCTCTTTGCCACCAAGCCCAACATCAGAGCTTCAGTGAGGCTGCAACACAAACACACTCACCACCACATATGCAACTATTCTGTTGTAATAATAAGCAAGTCTCTCATCTTCACTCCCATCCATATCAACAGCCATGCATCATAAAAAAAGCCTAAACAGCATTCTAACGTTATATTGTCCTATTTCAGATACCTCGTTGTCCAAATCCTTAGATACCTTAATTTCACCACCACGAGACTACAAAGCACGTGCTCAAAGAGCACTACGGGAGACTGCAATTCGAAACTGGCCCCTGTAAATGTCCAAACCCAACCCCCTCCAATGTACAGTTCCCCCCACCCCCACCCGCAACCCCACACCCACCAACACACACCCCACACACCAACACACACCAACACAGACCACACACACCACACACACCAACACACACCCACTAACACACACCACACCCACCAACATACACCACACCCACCAACACACACCACACACACCAACACACACCACACACACCACACCCACCAACACACACCACACCCACCAACATACACCACACACACCAACACACACCACACCCACTAACACACACCACACCCACCAACATACACCACACCCACCAACACACACCACACCCTCCAACACACACCACACCCACCAACACACACCACACACACCACACCCACCACACCCACCCACCAACACACACCACACCCACCAACATACAACACACACCAACACCAACATGCTCACACATGTAGGCTATGTACACATAATGTCCAGACACTCACATGGGCGGCATGATGGCGCTGCGGTTAACACTGTTGCCTCACAGCACGTTTTTATTTACTGAAATTGTTCTCTGTATTTGACCCATTCTAACCACTTAGGAGCAGTGATGCAGCCACAGACAGGCGCCCCGGGACCACACCCAGTTGTAATACCAGCACCCTGGTTAAGGGACCAACTCCAGTTGTAATACCAGCACCCTGGTTAAGGGACCAACTCAAGTTGTAATACCAGCACCTTGGTCAAGGGACCAACTCCAGTTGTAATACCAGTACCTTGGTCAAGCGACCAAATCCAGTTGTAACACCAGCACCTTGGTCAAGGGACAAACTCCAGTTGTAATACCAGTACCTTGGTCAAGGGACCAACTCCAGTTGTAATACCAGCACCTTGGTCAAGGGACCAACTCCAGTTGTAATACCAGTACCTTGGTCAAGGGACCAACTCCAGTTGTAATACCAGTACCTTGGTCAAGGGACCAACTCCAGTTGTAATACCAGCACATTGGTCAAGGACGATGGCAGGAGAGGTACCTGGAAGGCATGTCTTTTTGTGTTAAAACTGTTAGAAAATAAAGAAAAGGACTTTCCTCTCTTTTTTCTTTTTGATACATGACAGGGTTTGTCTGTGAAACCAGTTTACAACCTTCAGCAGGGTCGTATAAATGCGGGGAAGAGTGCAACTGACAACCCAGGGCCCAGAGCTGGGGGAGGGCCCTCAGAGGGTCTGAACTGACAACCCAGGACCCAGAGCTGTGGGAGGGCCCTCAGGGGGTCTGAACTGACAACCCAGAGCTGGGGGAGGGCCCTCAGGGGGTCTGAACTGACAACCCAGGGCCCAGAGCTGGGGGAGGGCCCTCAGGGGGTCTGAACTGACAACCCAGGGCCCAGAGCTGGGGGAGGGCCCTCAGGGGGTCTGAACTGACAACCCAGGGCCCAGGGCTGAGGGAGGGACAACACATTTTAATTAATGTCATGTTTACTAAAAGGTGTGTATGAGTCGTGCCTGGTGAGGGGAGGTGGCCCAGAGGCGTGTAGCCTTTTTGCAACGCGCCCGCGTTTCCGGGTTCCCGTTTTGCGCTCTGATTGGCCGCTGACCTACGCTAGTACGCCCCCCTCGCTATGAGCGTAGCAGGAGGACGGACGCTGAAATCGAACAGCTGTTTCCGCGAGTATGCCCCCCTCGCTATGAGCCGCCATTCTCGAAACCTAACAATGCCCGATCTAAAATGGTTCTCTCCTCTTTGTATACCTTTGTCCTCACAAGTATTCTGCCACTTGAACTTATGGACACGACAATAGTAGTAGTTATAAAGTGTTGACGGACGCTGATGTTGATACGATAGCCCCTTTAGCTGCACTAACGCTGTTGTTAGCTTACATGCTAACGTGAATGGGATCGAGCATAGCATTGCGGCTAGGCTAGCTACCGAAACCTAACAATGCCCGATCTAAAATGGTTCTCTCCTCTTTGTATACCTTTGTCCTGGAACTTATGGACACGACAATAGTAGTAGTTGTTACGACCCTGGCTCATGGGCACGCAACCTATGTGCAAACCGACACCAAAACCCTGTGCTCTAACTAAGTGCTACTATATCAAGGAACTATTAATGTAATTGTAAACTAATGTACTAATGTAAACCCAATGGACAAGGACTGGAAGAACCTGACAGCTCTCCCTCTAAGCACAGACCTGCATGTGTGTTACTAGGCCTGGCTTTAAAGCTCCCAGCAGGTAACCAATCAGCACTAATTGGCTAATTGGCAGCCCTCACCTGCATGCCCTGTGACACAGGAGTGATCAGGCCTGCCTGAACAGTGACACAGGAGTGATCAGGCTCCTGGTACATAACACCTCCCCCACCAAACTGGTTGCCCCAGAGGCAACCACCACACAACAACCCATAAACAAAAAAAAACTAAAAAACTGTGACCCATTAGTTGTCAGGGCCACCACCACAACAGTGATAGCGGGTCGGCCCCTGTCGAACACGACCACCAACCGTGTTGTATGCTCCCTTTCAACAGGCCCCTCCACCGATACCGACCTGTCAAAAATAGACTGCAAACCAAAATCAACCTGAGAACTGCGCTCAACAGAACAGAACACAGCAAAACAAAAACCATAGATCACTGATACCACCACCGCGCCCATATCCATCCCACCTGGCACTGGCAGTCCAGGATACTGCAAACCGTGAACATCCAGAGTAGGATGTACCGCCTCCGGTACAGCCCCACCCAGGCCATGTGAGCGGATCGGAGCGTGAGCGGCGCGGGGCGCGGAGCGGGCGGTTTTGACGTGAGCGAGGAGTGGGTTTTAAAATGGGTCGGCGCGACGTCTGGAGCGAGAGTTCTCCTCCGCTCCAATCCACTCCAGGTCGCTCACAGTGGTTTAACACTGTTGATGTAATATACATGCAGTACAATGCCAAAGCAACAGATGGCGATGTACAAACATGAAGGCCATTTTCAACCAATGAGAAGGGTGAACCTGTGATATCCGGTTCAGGCTTTGTCACTGTAGAGACGCCCACACTCACTCCTGTTAGAAAACGTATCGACGCCATTGTTGTTGACGTTAGCTTACATGCTAACGTTAATGGCAGCGACCATAGCATTGTGGCTCGGCTAGCCTATCATCGCTTAATATAGCTAGTGAATGGATAAACAACGTTATTTAACATTGCAGAATGGGTACAATTACAATGCGGCTCAATACAAACAATTGTTAAGGGGCCCAGGGGGTGTAGACTGTTGTAGTTTGAGCTAATTTACACCATGCTCCAAAAAAAAAAAAAAAATCTGCCGAGCGATCTGGCGCGGGGCTCGATTCAAGGTGAGCGGGGAGCGAGCGGAGAGCGACTTGGGGGCGGGGTCAACATGATCGATTAGCGGAGCGGACCAAGCTTTAAAGAGCGAAGAGCGGATTTCTCGGCCGCGCCGATCCGCTCACGTGGCCTGGCCCCACCGTACCTGGAACATGGCAGTACGACAGTCACAAAAACGTCTGGAACACCATCTAAAATGGCGTCACCCAAAATAACATTGTCCTGATCAAAATCAAAATGGCTGCCACTCAACAGACCAGGTTGCGAAGGCGGCTCCTGCTCCACAGGACACAGGTAACTAGGTTGACCATCACACCTAGTGCATGGCAGAGAATCAGTGTGGACATGTGGATCAATGTCAGAATCATCAACTGACATACTGGGACCATCCCTGCCCACAAGTGAAACATTAGGGACAATAGAGCTACTGTGGGAAGGCTGGCAGCCTAAGTCAGGCTTAGTAGCCTCTCCAACTAGAACGGTGTCACATGAAACAACAGCACCTCTCATAGCATCCTTCCCACACTCCTCCTCCAATTCGTTCGTGGCCTCAGCCACCATACAGGCTGGGAAGACCCTGAGACACTGCGCTGCCATACCATCTCCTGCCACATGCTTCCCCGGCACGCATGTCAACTCTGGTTTCGCCACCGGGCCTAACACAAAGCCACAATCAAGAGAATCATTATCCAGAGGTAGATCCACAGTGTGCTTTCCAAAATTCTCAACAGGTACACATTTTAATTCAACAAAGAATGTGTCACTAAGTGTAATGTCCCAAGTCGAAGTATCAACAACATCACTTTTGTCCTTTGACCTTTCCCGAGCCACAGCACACACAGGAAACACTCCTGGATGTTTCTGTGCCAGCTCATTAGGGACCTCAGAAACCACAGGAATGGGAGTTACAACCGGAGTAGCCAACACTTTGTCACCAGCCAAATCATTCCCTAGAATGAAAGACACCCCCTTTATGGGAATGTGAGAACATACCCCCACAACAACATTGCCTGATACTAAGGGAGAATTGAGCGTGACCTCATGCAAAGGTGCATCCACAAATCCACCCCCAAAGCCCCGAACAACGACACCGGAATGCAAAGAAGAGTTTTCTGAAAACGGCAAAACCCCCTCCAGAATGAGGGACTGAAAAGCACCGGTATCTCTCCAAATTGTTATAGCCTGTTTGGACTCTAGTGCATTAGTCAGGGAAACAAATCCATTCATCATAAACCTTGAGGAACCCTCGAGCTCTTTGTCCACACGTTTGATACTTCCCCCATCCCCATCTAACGTTGGCATAGGCGTTTTGCATATGGTTTCTACCAGAGCCACGGTTCTGACATTTTTCTGCTCAAGCACCGGGCACCCAGCAACGATATGACCAGGTCCTTTACAGTAGAAACAGATAATCCCTTCTGGGAATGCACCAGCAGAACCACCCCGCCTAGGAGGTGAAGTTAACTGACCAGCAGACACAGGTTTTGGGAAACGGCCCCCCTGAACAGGACGCCTATCCCCGGACTCAACACGGTAGTCCTCCAAAAACATGGACTTGTGTGTCAACACAAACTCATCAGCGAAGACAGCGGCGTCGCCTATCTTCGATACCTTACGCTCATTTAGATATGTGGAAACAGTATCAGGAACACATCTTTTAAATTCCTCTAGGAGAATCAACTGCCTAAGCTGCTCTCTTGACTCTGCCTTCTGAGAAGTGCACCACCTGTCAAACAGGTTCTCCTTCTCCCTTCCAAATTCAACATAAGACTGCCCCTCCGACCTGCGATAACCTCTAAAACGCTGACGATAGGCCTCGGGGACCAACTCATAAGCCCTCAAAATGGAAGCTTTAACCAGCTCATAATCAGCGCTTTGTTCAAGGGACAGAGCAGTGTAGGCTTCTTGTGCCCTACCAACTAAAACACATTGCAGCAGCAGTGTCCAGGCGGTATCAGGCCACTTCAATGTGGTTGCCACCCGTTCAAAAAGGGGAAAATATCTTTCCACGTCTTTCTCAAAAAATGGTGGCACCATCCTAATATTCCTGCCTACATCAAACCCGGAACGTGACTCTGGATGCAGAGCACCCGCCTGCAAGGCAGCATGCTTATATTCAAGCTCCTTCTGTGCACGCTCGTGCTCCAACAACATTTGTTTCTCCTTAAACTCACGCTCCTCACGCCTCTCTCTCTCCTTAAGCTCACGCTCCTCTCTCCTCTCCTCACGCTCTCGCTCTAGCTGCCTTTCCTTAAACTCCAACTCCCTTATCCTCCACTCACCCTCCACACCAGGTAATAGCGGAGACGCGCCAGACGAAGGAGGCTCCTCCACCCTCTCCTCAAGCACCTGCTCCCAAACGAGTAACACCCTTAACGCACTCAAGGCAGACGGCTTCAAACGTTTCTCCCCTGCAGAAAGCTCTACCCTGTAGTGTACAGCAAGTTCTAGCAGTTGTTCTTTGGAAAACTTCTCTAACAAGTCATGAGACGGGCGATCAACAAAGTCCCTGATGGAAGCCATTGTCACTGAACCAGCCACCCCAAGCTACACACCCTACCTCACAGTCACGAAGAACCACTAACGAACCACGAAGACCCCCCCAACGAACCACTGAAGAACCACGAAGAACCACTGAAGAACCATGAATAATGCTAAATGCCAATAATAACAACCAGAAGGGAACGCGGTGGAAATGTGAGCTCTACGGAGCGCACCTTTCTAGGTTGCAAAAAAATTAAAAATTAAATTAAAAATAAACACACCCACCCTAAATAGACGTGTCATACACGCAGGGTGTTAGGTGCTACCAGGTATGCTCACCAAACACTCAAACAAACAAAATAAATCCAACAAACAATTCCAAACAGGTGCGCCTTCTAACCTGATATGACTACATATGCTTCTACGTCTAAACTGCAGAAAAAACCGGCCCACCACATGTCTACCCTAAGAAACACTAAATCAAGCCCTACCACACTACCTGTGTTTTCCGGCCGCCCTAATCTACCTACCCTTAAACTAATGCCCTGTAGACCTAACCATCTTCAACCACACCTGCTACCAGCCAAAGATCATACTTGACCATCCACCCGTCCAGTACATGATACGGTACCAGACAAGCAGATGGTGCTAATCCCTTCCCTGACTGCCCCAGGAGTACGTGGTGCACAGGACGCTAACCAACAACCAGAAAATAATGTCCCTATCTACATGTGGTGCCCACTAAACTATATATTTTAACAGCATAAGTAGTCACATCAAATTACA
The DNA here is from genome assembly GCF_963971535.1 of Notolepis coatsorum. Classification (NCBI taxonomy): domain Eukaryota; kingdom Metazoa; phylum Chordata; class Actinopteri; order Aulopiformes; family Paralepididae; genus Notolepis; species Notolepis coatsorum. The sequence continues at coordinate 40,365,755 of NC_140179.1, forward strand.
AACAAATACGGCATACTCACCTGTTTGACGAAATGGCTCAAGCCCCCACGTTACACCATATGTAACGAGCACCACCCAAACCATAATACCATGACACCCCGTGTAACACAAAAAAAACCACCAAACAAATTTCTAGGGGTAAATATCCCGGACGAGCGCCCAACTGTTACGACCCTGGCTCATGGGCACGCAACCTATGTGCAAACCGACACCAAAACCCTGTGCTCTAACTCAAAGTGCTACTATATCAAGGAACTATTAATGGCGCGATACAACGTAAGGAGGACTGTGTCAGAGGCCAAACGACGCTACAGGGATAAAATTGAACTCCAGTTTGAACAAGCTGACTCTAGAGCTATGTGGCAGGGGCTCAAAACGATGACAGACTACAAAGGCGCCTCCCTCAAACTGAACAGTGACATCTCCTTAGCAAATGACCTCAATACCTTCTATGCGAGGTTTGATGCTGGTAATAACAACACCAGCTCACAAGCATCGGCAATGGGGGGGGGGGGGTCGGCTGCTGATGGAGGCGCAGTGTTCAGGGTAACAGAGCATGAGGTGAGGCGGACCTTTAAAAAAGTGAATATCAGGAAGGCAGCAGGTCCAGACGGCATCCCCGGCCGCGTCCTAAAAGTCTGTGCCGACCAACTGGCCCCAGTATTCACTGACATATTTAACCTGTCCTTAGAACAGGCTGTCATCCCCACCTGCCTGAAGAAGTCCACTATTATCCCTGTACCCAAAAAATCCAAGCCTGCTTGCCTCAACGACTACCGCCCTGTAGCTCTCACCTCCATAGCCATGAAGTGCTTCGAGAAGCTAGTAAAGGGCTACATCTGCTCCTCCCTCCCCATCAACATGGACCCCCTGCAATTTGCATACCGCCCCAACAGGTCCACGGAGGACGCCATATCCCATGTGCTGCACACAGCAGCATCACACCTGGACAAGAGGCAGGGGAACTATGTGAGAATGCTATTCATCGACTACAGCTCGGCATTCAATACCATAGTCCCCTCCATACTCATAGCCAAGCTCAGGGACCTGGGCTTGGGCTATGACCTCTGCCAGTGGGTCTTGGACTTCCTGACTGGCAGACCCCAGGTGGTGAGAGCAGGCAACTGCACCTCCTCATCCATCACCCTCAACATAGGGGCCCCCCAGGGCTGTGTTCTGAGTCCCCTCCTCTACTCCCTGTACACACACGACTGTGTGGCTCAGCGGAGTAGCAATACAATCGTCAAATTTGCTGACGACACAGTGGTGGTGGGCCTGATCTCTGCCAACGACGAGAGGGCCTACCTGGAAGAGGTCAAGGTCCTGGCGGGATGGTGCCAGGAAAACAGCCTCTCCCTGAACGTCAGCAAAACAAAGGAGATGATTGTGGACTTCAGGAGGTCGGGGGTCAAGGACTACAGCCCCCTCAGCATCGACGGGGCACCGGTTGAGAGAGTCAACAGCTTTAAGTACCTCGGAGCCTACATATCCGAGGACTTGACATGGACCACACACATTAACAGTGTTGTGAAGAAGGCACGACAACGCCTCTACTTCCTCAGGCGCCTAAGGAAGTTCCAAGTCAGCCAGAAGATCCTTAAGAACTTCTACTCATGTACAATAGAGAGCATCTTGACCGGCAACATCACCTCCTGGTTTGGGAATAGCACTGCACAAGACCAAAGCAGACTACAAAGAGTGACACGTTCAGCCGAACGCACAATTGGAGGGGGGCTCCCCACCCTCCAGAACATTTACTACAAGTGTTGCAAGGGCAAGGCTAAGAGAATCATTAAAGACTCCAGTCACCCGAACAACTGCCTCTTTGAACTGCTGCGGTCAGGCAAGCGATACAGGAGTCTCAAGGCGAGCACAGAAAGACTCAGAAGAAGCTTCTATCCCCAGGCCATCAGGCTGCTAAACGAACAATGAATGAACACTACACAACAACAACCACCAAACGCACATAGCACACACATCCACACGCACACACTCACTTTAAACAAACACACTGTAGCACCCACTCCACACACTTATAGCACACACCCACTTTAAACAAACACACTGTAGCACCCACTCCCCACACTTTATATTTATGGATGAAGGATTGCACTACAACTCGTACACCTTACTGTAAATTGTACCTAAAATTGTACCTCATCCCATTTCTGCTTTGCACTAGATAGTACTGTACATTAGTACACTGCATAGTATT